>NC_052343.1:10513083-10633083 GCF_016432855.1 Salvelinus namaycush | reverse complement strand
GTGTGTGTGCATGAGTATTTTGGGGTAGTCGGTTGCTACAGTATATAGCCTAGAGTATTGTGTTCTGTGGACTACTGAAGCTGAATGTTCCACTGCTCCCTGCTCTCTTAATGCACCTGTGTTAGTCTCAGAGCCAGCTTGCTTCCTTTTTGACCCAATTCCCTCTGACCAATTATAAAACCTCACAGCAACAAGTGCATGTAACAATATTTCCCCCCCTCAGTTCACAACTATTTCCTAATGAAAGAGCTGGCATGGAATCATCCATGTGTGTACTAGTATGAGTGCATGCGTGTGTGCGTGCATGTGTGTGTCTGCGCATATATGTGTATCTGTGTACGGGCATAGTTTGTATGTGGATGTCCTGAACATACCCATAGTAAACGCACATGTCTAACCTTAAGGAACCCCTGAGACACTTGAATATGCATGGACACGTACGGTGCATTCGGAAAGTATTCAGAACCCTTCCCTTTTTCCACATTTTGTTACGTTACAGCCTTATTCTAAAATGAGTAAAATATAATTTTTCTCATCGATGTATACCCCATAATGACAAAATTAAAACAGGTTTTTGTGATAAATAAGGCATATATTTTTTTAACATTATTTACATCAGTATTCAGATCCTTTGCTATGAGACTCGAAATAAAGCTCAGCTGCATCCTGTTTCCATTGATCATCCTTGAGATGTTTCTACAACTTGATTGGAGTCCACCTGTGGTAAATTCAGTTGATTGGACATGATTTGGAAAGGCATACACCTGTCTATATAAGGTCCCACAGTTGACAGTGCATGTCAGAGCAAAGACCAAGCCATGAGGTTGAAGGAATTGTCTGTAGAGCTCAGAGACAAGATTGTGTCGAGGCACACATCTGGGGAAGGGTACCAAAAAATGTCTGCAGCATTGAAGGTCCCCAAGAACACAGTGGCCTCCATCATTTCTTAAAAGGAAGAAGTTTGGAACCAAGACCATTCCTAGAGCTGGCCGCCCGGCCAAACTGAGCAATCAGGGGAGAAGGACCTTGGTCAGAGAGGTGACCAAGAACCCGATGGTAACTTTGACAGGGCTCCAGAGTTCCTCTGTGGAGAAGGGAGAACCTTCCAGAAGGTCAATAATCTCTCCAGCATTCCACCAATCAGGCCTTTATGGTAGAGTGGCCAGACGGAAGCCACTCCTCAGTAAAAGGCACATGACAGCCTGCTTGGAGTTTGCAAAAAGGCACCTAAAGGACTCTCAGACCATGAGAAACAAGATTCTCTGGTCTGATGAAACCAAGATTGAAATCTTTGGCCTCAATGTTAAGCGTCACGTTTGGAGGAAACCTGGCACCATCCAGATATGGTGGCAGCATCATGCAGTGGGGATGTTTTTCAGCGGCAGGGACTGGAAGACTAGTCAGCATCGAGGGAAAGATGGACGATGTCCTTGATGAAAACCTGCTCCAGAGCTCTCAGGACCTCAGACTGGGGCGAAGGTTCACCTTTCAACAGGACAACGACCCTAAGCACAGAGCCAAGACGAGTGGCTTCGGGACAAGTCTCTGAATGTCCTTGACTGGCCCAGCCAGAGCCCGGATTTGAACCTGATCTAACATCTCTGGAGAGACCTGAAAATAGCTGTGCAGCGACGCTCCCCATCCAACCTGACAAGGCTTGAGAGGATCTGCAGAGAAAAATGGGAGAAACTCCCCAAATACAGGTGTGCCAAGCTTGTAGTGTCATACCCAATTAGACTTGAGGCTAGGTGCTTCAAATCAAATCAAATCAAATGTGATTGGTCACATACAAGTGATTAGCAGATGTCATTGCGGGTGTAGCGAAATGCTTGTGCTTCTAGCTCCGACAGTGCAGTAATATCTAACAAGTAATATCTAACCAATTTCACAACATATACCCAATACACACAAATCCAAGTAGGAATGAATTAAGACTATGTACATATGGACGAGCGATGTCAGAGCGGAACGGACTAAGATACAGTAGAATAGTATAGAAAACAGTATATACATATGAGATGAGTAATGTCAGATATGTAAACATTAAGTGACTAAGATACCATGAATAGTATAGAATACAGTATATATATATGAGATGAGTAATGCAAGATATGTAAACATTATTAAGTGAATAAGATGCCGTAGAATAGTAGAGAATACCGTATATACATATGAGATGAGTAATACCAGATAGGTAAACATTATTAAAGTGCCTAGTGTTCCATTCCTTAAAGTGGCCAGTGATTTCTAGTCTATGCCTATAGACAGCAGCCTCTCTGTGCTAGTGATGGCTGTTTAACAGTCTGATGGCCTTGAGATAGAAGCTGTTTTTCAGTCTCTCGGTCCCAGCTTTGGCGCACCTGTACTGACCTCGCCTTCTGGATGATAGCGAATGATAGCTTTGCTTCAACAAAGTACTGAGTAAAGGATCTGAATACTTATGTAAATGTGATATTTCAATTGTTTTATTTTTTATAAATGTGCAAAAATTTCCATTATGGGTTATTGTGTGTAGATTGATGAGGGGGAAAAAAATATTTAATCAATTTTAGAATAAGGCTGTAGTGTAATAAAATGTGGGAAAAGTAAAGGGGTCTGAATACTTTCCGAATGCACTCTATATACATTATCGATGCAATTGTACAGTATAGACAAATGACTGAAGAAGAATATACTGTATATCTCTGAAATACATTCAGCATCTGTGGCTAAATAGACCATAATGTGGTGCCATGTATGCATTATTATGCTATTTAGACTGCGAAAAATCACAGTAGTCAATCGAATCGCTATAGGCATTGTACTCCCTCCCATAATCTTTGATCTATTGCTTGTGTGACAAATATATATCGCTACTCTGCAATCCCTCTCTAGGACTTATACTTATTGCTATGATAAATACTAGTTGTTATATTTGTCTTGTAATTCACATTTACAATCCATTCCCTATATGAGTGTTAGATACACAGAAAAGAAAAATTCTCAAAATGATTCTCATTCTCTATTGTTTATAATCCGTTTACATCAGTGGAGGCTGGTGGGAGGAGCTATAGGAGGACGGGCTCAACGTAATGGCTGGAATGGAATAAATGGAACGATATCAAACACATAAAACATATGGAAACCACGTTTGACTCCCTTCCATTTAGTCCATTCCATTACAATGAGCCCGTCCTCCTATAGCTCCTCCCACCAGCCTCCACTGGTATACATACAGTATAATGCACATATCCTCATCATAATGTCCATAGAACTGCAACGACATTAGCACAGCAGTATTTCAACCCTTTAGCACATTTCTCAATGCTGCGAGTCTAATTCCACGAGCAGTGTACAGTATCTATAGTAGCAGCACTGTGATACTGATAGGCTTGATTCATTTCCAGTGGTGCGACAGTAGGTTATCAAACACTGTTGCTGTCCTCCTCTCTCTTAATCTCTGTATCTATCAATGAATTCATTGGTTATATCACCCCCGGTAGAGGATTCTACTGCAAGAGACACCAGCGATACAACTAGAGAGTAGCTTACACTACACATTAACAAATACACCAACTACATTACACACACACACACACACTATATACACACTCACATACAGTCAATGAACGGACAAACAATAGAATGCAGTATCAAGATGATACTCACCTGCTGGATAGCCAAGGCAAACTGCCGGGAGCAGGGAGTAGTCTTCCAGACAGATGTTTACAGATGACACACACGCATCTTGCTCTTTCTCACACGCTCACATACAAATACACACACTCACTCACATCATGTCCCCGCTGAATGTACTGGAGGAGAGCGTAGAGGGTTTGTCATCAGATGGTGTGTGTGTTGTGTGAGTGTGTGTGTGTGTGTGTGTGTGTGTGTGTGTGTGTGTGTGTGTGTGTGTGTGTGTGTGTGTGTGTGTGTGTGTGTGTGTGTGTGTGTGTGTGTGTGTGTGTGTGTGTGTGTGTGTGTGTGTGTGTGTGTGTTTGACCCCCCCTCTCGGCTGTGTTTGTAAGAGTATCTGTGTGTGGCTGTGTTTGTGTGTGTAAGTGTGTGCTTGTTCAGAAGCAGGATAGAGGATAGAAACTCCAATAGAAAAGGGGTGAGTGTGTGTGAGAGTCTGTGTGTGTGTCAGAGAGAGAGGGAGAGAGTGATAAAAAGCACAGAACGATCTACCGCTTGTCCGCAATGATAATCAGTTCTCATACTCACTGCTTACGTCACCCTTATCCCTCCTCTCCTCCTCTTTCTGCTCCCCCTCTATTCCCTGGTGAGGCTGATGTCCTGAGCTCCCGTTCTCTCTCTCCCGCTCTCTCTCTCTCCCACTCTCTCTCTCCCTCTCTCTCTCTCCCTCCCTCTCTCTCTTCCTCCCTCTCTCTCCCACTCTCTCTCTCGCTCTCTCACGCTTTCCCTCTCCCTCACTTTCTTTCTTTCGGTCTCTCTCTCCCGTTGCCGTGGCGCGTGTCGCCATTAGCATTCAGCAGGCAGGTGGTAACCGCGGCGACCTGTGGGAATACCTCTTGATTGAACTGATGGGATGTGAAAGGGGCAGGGGCCGGGGGTCTAGGGGAGGGGGTGTCGTGTTCAACAGACATGAATCAGGAGTAATATTCTCTCATCACTGTGGTGCTGCAGCTGTGGAGGGCTATTTAACAGCAGCCCAAGGCCAATTACATTCAGAATCAATAGGAAAAAGGATAGGCAGGGCCCTTGACATTTTAGATACCTCAAATACAGTACATGTTTTCTATGGCTGTAGCTGAAATGCAAAGGGAAAAGACTGGAGAGCTACAATATATTATAGTTTGACGACATGTGTTCACCAAGGAAGCACACAACATATGAATACAATAATAGCTATTGCTGAAAAGCAGCGACATTATTTCTACTCATACAGAATGAACAACTTGCTGGTGTTATATACCAGCCTTACAAAAGAGAGAACATGTCGGACAAAACACTACGCCTCCCAGCAGTCTACTCTGCTATTTGGACCAAAGCTAATACCCACCAATTCATTTAACAGCCTCGGATTACACGTAGTCAGCTATCTATCGCCCCCACACCTTTCACACAACCTTCCAAATAATGGCTGTCTCATTTGACACTAAGGTCTCAGTGTATTGAATTGAATATCAGATCCCTGAAACGATGAGTGAAAATAGAGGCGAAATCATTGACCAATGTGCCAAATCTGCCAATACCGTTTATGTTTTCAGAAACACTTACAGGCTCTCTCTCAGTCTTTAGCCGACCGAGGCCAAGGGTATTTGTGTTGTTTGCCAGTGGGCCTGGCTCCAGTCTAGGTATTGACATTTTCTCCCATGTGACAGTCGGGGGTTGGGAGAATGCTCATCACATTGACGTAGAGAACATACCATTCCCTAGCAGTTGTTTATCACATTTTATCAGCAATAGAGAACATGTACTTGTCATATTCCACTCCAGGTTTCAAATTGAAAATGGATTTACTATACAGGGTATGTCAGTGCTAACCCATGACTGTGCAATTATTGTATATAAACTCAGCAAAAAAAGAAATGTCCTCTCACTGTCAACTGCATATATTTTCAGCAAACTTAGCAGAGAACGAGCAGTATGGCTGATGTTATTGTCATGCTGGAGAGTCATGTCAGGATGAGTCTGCAGGAAGGGTACCACATGAGGGAGGAGGATGTCTTCCCTGTAACGCACAGCGTTGAGATTGCCCGCAATGACAACAAGCTCAGTCCGATGATGCTTTGACACACCGCCCCAGACCATGACGGACCCTCCACCTCCAAATTGATCCCACTCCAGAGTACAGGCCTCAGTGTAACGCTCATTCCTTCGACGATAAACGCGAATCTGATCATCACCCCTGGTGAGACAAAAACGCGACTCGTCAGTGAAGAGCACTTTTTGCCAGTCCTGTCTGGTCCAGCGACGGTGGGTTTGTGCCCATAGGCGGCGTTGTTGCCAGTGATGTCTGGTGAGGACTTGCTTTACAACAGGCCTACAAGCCCTCAGTCCAGCCTCTCTCAGCCTATTGCGGACAGTCTGAGCACTGATGGAGGGATTGTGCGTTCCTGGTGTAACTTGGGCAGTTGTTGTTGCCATCCTGTACCTGTCCCGCAGGTGTGATGTTTGGATGTACCGATCCTGTGCAGGTGTTGTTACACATGGTCTGCCACTGTGAGGATGATCAGCTGTCCGTCCTGTCTCCCTGTAGCGCTGTCTTAGGTGTCTCACAGTACGGACATCGCAATTTATTGCCCTGGCCACATCTGCAGTCCTCATGGCTCCTCGCAACATGCCTAAGGCAAACAGGGAACAGGGACCCTGGGCATCTTTCTTTTGGTGTTTTTCAGAGTCAGTAGAAAGGCCTCTTTAGTGTCCTAAGTTTTCATAACTGTGACCATAATTGCCTACCATCTCTAAGCTGTTAGTGTCTTAACGACCATTCCACAGGTGCATGTTCATTAATTGTTTATGGTTCATTGAACAAGCATGGGAAACCCTTTACAATGTGAAGTTATTTTGATTTTTATGAATTATCTCTGAAAGACAGGGTCCTGAAAAAGGGACGTTTCTTTTTTTGCTGAGTTTAGTAGGGTGGTAGTGGCTGGCTTCTTTTTGGAGGGAGCATCCACGCACACGCATCACCCATCCATGCTATGTCTGGATCCAGTGACGCAGACCAAAACAATGGCGGCTGAACGACATAAAAGCCCCACTACGTAACTGCTAATAAAATTGCATACGATCAACATGCCGTGCTTACGTCATCCCAACTATGAATGAAAACAGTCAGTCGCCGTGGTGATGAATAGTCACTCAAGCAAAGTATGAGCCAGGGCATAGACTAGACCTACGTCATTCCACTTCCTGACACAATCGTTATTGATCTTAGCATCACTATAATTTAGTTTTGTCTTCCGTAGATCATCCACCACACAGATGAGGCTTTAGCCTGTGGGCTTAGTAATCAATATTATTACTTAGCAAATATAGAGCAATATGATAAAGCTATAAACTATACAGTTGAAGTCGGAAGTTTACATACATTTAGGTTGGAGTCATTAAAACTCGATTTTCAACCACTTCACAAATTTCTTGTTAACAAACTATAGTTTTGGCAAGTCGGTTAGGACATCTACTTTGTGCATGACACAGGTAATTTTTCCAACAATTGTTTACAGACAGAATATTTCACTTATAATTCACTGTATCACAATTCCAGTGGGTCAGAAGTTTACATACACTAAGTTGACTGTGCCTTTAAACAGCTTGGAAAATTCCAGAAAATGATGTCATGGCTTTAGAAGCTTGTGATAATATAATTGACATCATTTGAGTCAATTGGAGGTGGATGTATTTCAAGGCCTACCTTCAAACTCAGTGCCTCTTTGCTTGACATCATGGGAAAATCAAAAGAAATCAGCCAAGACCTCCACAAGTCTGGTTCATCCTTGGGAGCAATTTCCAAACGCCTGAAGGTACCACGTTCATCTGTACAAACAATAGTATGCAAGTATTAACACCATGGGAACACGCAGCCGTCATACCGGGTTAGCACTTCCGGGTTGGAGCGAGTAGTCGCATTTCGCTTCGCTCCACAGGTAGTATTACATTTAATTTAATTTCATTACAGTACAACGGTTTGATTTGTTTGATCTTAGCACTTTTTTCTTAGCTAGCTACATAGCCGTCTTTGTATCAAAGATAATTCTGTAGTTTAGATTATTATCGAATTATCGAATCTTCTAACGTTGTCAACACTGCTAGCTAGCCAGCTAGCCAACTTCTACCGAATCATTACAACGGAACGATTTGATTAGTGTAGTGTTAGCTAGCTATATAGTTGTCTTTGCTGTCTTTGTATCTAAGATAATTGTGTAGTTTAGAGTAATTATCTAGCCAGTTATCGAGGTTACCTAGCCAGCTCCACTTTCAAACAAAGTCAGCTAGCCAGCTATTTTCGCCGTCCTAACGTTGTCAACACTGCTAGCTAGCCAGCTAGCCAACTTCTACCGAAACAGTACAACGGAACGATTTGATTAGTGTAGTGTTAGCTAGCTACATAGTTGCCTTTGCTGTCTTTGTATCTAAGATAATTGTGTAGTTTAGAGTAATTATCTAGCCAGTTATCGAGGTTACCTAGCCAGTTATCGAGGCTACCTAGCCAGCAACACTTTCAAACAAAGTCAACAACGCAGCCACTGCTAGCTAGCCTACTTCACCAGCCAGCAGTACAGCATCATTTTAATAATTTTAGTCAATAAGATTTTTGCAACGTAAGCTTAACTTTCTGAACATTCGAGACGTGTAGTCCACTTGTCATTCCAATCTCCTTTGCATTAGCGTAGCCTCTTCTGTAGCCTGTCAACTATGTGTCTGTCTATCCCTGTTCTCTCCTCTCTGCACAGACCATACAAACGCTTCACACCGCGTGGCCGCTGCCACCCTAACCTGGTGGTCCCAGCGCGTACGACCCACGTGGAGTTCCAGGTCTCCGGCAGCCTCTGGAACTGCCGATCTGCGGCCAACAAGGCAGAGTTCATCTCAGCCTATGCTTCCCTCCAGTCCCTCAACTTCTTGGCACTGACGGAAACATGGATTACCACAGATAACACTGCTACTCCTACTGCTCTCTCCTCGTCTGCCCACGTGTTCTCGCACACCCCGAGAGCTTCTGGTCAGCGGGGTGGTGGCACTGGGATCCTCATCTCTCCCAAGTGGACATTCTCTCTTTCTCCCCTGACCCATCTGTCTATCGCCTCCTTTGAATTCCATGCTGTCACAGTTACCAGCCCTTTCAAGCTTAACATCCTTATCATTTATCGCCCTCCAGGTTCCCTTGGAGAGTTCATCAATGAGCTTGACGCCTTGATAAGTTCCTTCCCTGAGGATGGCTCACCTCTCACAGTTCTGGGACTTTAACCTCCCCACGTCTACCTTTGACTCATTCCTCTCTGCCTCCCTCTTTCCACTCCTCTCCTCTTTTGACCTCACCCTCTCACCTTCCCCCCCTACTCACAAGGCAGGCAATACGCTTGACCTCATCTTTACTAGATGCTGTTCTTCCACTAATCTCATTGCAACTCCCCTCCAAGTCTCCGACCACTACCTTGTATCCTTTTCCCTCTCGCTCTCATCCAACACTTCCCACTCTGCCCCTACTCGGATGGTATCGCGCCGTCCCAACCTTCGCTCTCTCTCCCCCGCTACTCTCTCCTCTTCCATCCTATCATCTCTTCCCTCTGCTCAAACCTTCTCCAACCTATCTCCTGATTCTGCCTCCTCAACCCTCCTCTCCTCCCTTTCTGCATCCTTTGACTCTCTATGTCCCCTATCCTCCAGGCCGGCTCGGTCCTCCCCTCCTGCTCCGTGGCTCGACGACTCATTGCGAGCTCACAGAACAGGGCTCTGGGCAGCCGAGCGGAAATGGAGGAAAACTCGCCTCCCTGCGGACCTGGCATCCTTTCACTCCCTACTCTCTACATTTTCCTCTTCTGTCTCTGCTGCTAAAGCCACTTTCTACCACTCTAAATTCCAAGCATCTGCCTCTAACCCTAGGAAGCTCTTTGCCACCTTCTCCTCCCTCCTGAATCCTCCTCCCCCTCCCCCCCCTCCTCCCTCTCTGCGGATGACTTCGTCAACCATTTTGAAAAGAAGGTTGACGACATCCGATCCTCGTTTGCTAAGTTAAACGACACCGCTGGTTCTGCTCACACTGCCCTACCCTGTGCTTTGACCTCTTTCTCCCCTTTCTCCCCAGATGAAATCTCGCGTCTTGTGACGGCCGGCCGCCCAACAACCTGCCCGCTTGACCCTATCCCCTCCTCTCTTCTCCAGACCATTTCCGGAGACCTTCTCCCTTACCTCACCTCGCTCATCAACTCATCCTTGACCGCTGGCTACGTCCCTTCCGTCTTCAAGAGAGCGAGAGTTGCACCCCTTCTGAAAAAACCTACACTCGATCCCTCCGATGTCAACAACTACAGACCAGTATCCCTTCTTTCTTTTCTCTCCAAAACTCTTGAACGTGCCGTCCTTGGCCAGCTCTCCTGCTATCTCTCTCAGAATGACCTTCTTGATCCAAATCAGTCAGGTTTCAAGACTAGTCATTCAACTGAGACTGCTCTTCTCTGTGTCACGGAGGCGCTCCGCACTGCTAAAGCTAACTCTCTCTCCTCTGCTCTCATCCTTCTAGACCTATCGGCTGCCTTTGATACTGTGAACCATCAGATCCTCCTCTCCACCCTCTCCGAGTTGGGCATCCCCGGCGCGGCCCACGCTTGGATTGCGTCCTACCTGACAGGTCGCTCCTACCAGGTGGCGTGGCGAGAATCTGTCTCCTCACCACGTGCTCTCACCACTGGTGTCCCCCAGGGCTCTGTTCTAGGCCCTCTCCTATTCTCGCTATACACCAAGTCACTTGGCTCTGTCATAACCTCACATGGTCTCTCCTATCATTGCTATGCAGACGACACACAATTAATCTTCTCCTTTCCCCCTTCTGATAACCAGGTGGCGAATCGCATCTCTGCATGTCTGGCAGACATATCAGTGTGGATGACGGATCACCACCTCAAGCTGAACCTCGGCAAGACGGAGCTGCTCTTCCTCCCGGGGAAGGACTGCCCGTTCCATGATCTCGCCATCACGGTTGACAACTCCATTGTGTCCTCCTCCCAGAGCGCTAAGAACCTTGGCGTGATCCTGGACAACACCCTGTCGTTCTCAACTAACATCAAGGCGGTGGCCCGTTCCTGTAGGTTCATGCTCTACAACATTCGCAGAGTACGACCCTGCCTCACACAGGAAGCGGCGCAGGTCCTAATCCAGGCACTTGTCATCTCCCGTCTGGATTACTGCAACTCGCTGTTGGCTGGGCTCCCTGCCTGTGCCACTAAACCCCTACAACTCATCCAGAACGCCGCAGCCCGTCTGGTGTTCAACCTTCCCAAGTTCTCTCACGTCACCCCGCTCCTCCGCTCTCTCCACTGGCTTCCAGTTGAAGCTCGCATCCGCTACAAGACCATGGTGCTTGCCTACGGAGCTGTGAGGGGAACGGCACCTCCATACCTTCAGGCTCTGATCAGGCCCTACACCCAAACAAGGGCACTGCGTTCATCCACCTCTGGCCTGCTCGCCTCCCTACCTCTGAGGAAGTACAGTTCCCGCTCAGCCCAGTCAAAACTGTTCGCTGCTCTGGCACCCCAATGGTGGAACAAACTCCCTCACGACGCCAGGTCAGCGGAGTCAATCACCACCTTCCGGAGACACCTGAAACCCCACCTCTTTAAGGAATACCTAGGATAGGATAAAGTAATCCTTCTAACCCCCCTCCCCCCCCCCCCCCCTTAAAAGATTTAGATGCACTATTGTAAAGTGGCTGTTCCACTGGATATCATAAGGTGAATGCACCAATTTGTAAGTCGCTCTGGATAAGAGCGTCTGCTAAATGACTTAAATGTAAATGTAATACCGCTCAGGAAGGAGACGCATTCTGTCTCCTAGAGATTAACGTACTTTGGTGCAAAAAGTGCAAATCAATCCCAGAACAACAGCAAAGGACCTTGTGCATATGCTGGAGGAAACAGGTACAAAAGTATCTATATCCACAGTAAAACAATTCCTATATCAACATAACCTGAAAGGCCGCTCAGCAAGGAAGAAGCCAGTGCTCCAAAACCGCCATAAAAAAGCCAGACTACGGTTTGCAACTGCACATGGGGACAAAGATCGTACTTTTTGGAGAAATGTCCTCTGTTCAGATTAAACAAAAATAGAACTGTTTGGCCATAATGATCATTGTTATGTTTGGAGGAAAAGGGGGAGGCTTGCAGGCTGAAGAACACCATCCCAACCGTGAAGCACGGGGGTGGCAGCATCATGTTGTGGGGTTGCTTTGCTGCAGGAGGGACTGCTGCTCTTCACAAAATAGATGGCATCATGAGGCAGGAAAATTATTTGGATATATTGAAGCAACATCTCATGACATCAGTCAGAAAGTTAAAGCTTGGTCGCAAATGGGTCTTCCAAATTGACAATGACCCCAAGCATACTTCCAAAGTTGTGGCAAAATGGCTTAAAGACAACAAAGTCAAGGTATTGGAGTGGCCATCACAAAGCCCTGACCTCAATCCTATAGAAACTTTGTGGGCAGAACTGAAAAAACGGGTGCGAGCAAAGAGGCCTACAAACCTGACTCAGTTACACCAGCTCTGTCAGGAGGAATGGGCCAACATTCACCCAACTTATTGTGGGAAGCTTGTGGAAGGCTACCCGAAACATTCGACCCAAGTTCAACTATTTAAAGGCAATGCTACAAAATACAAATTGAGTGTATGTAAACTTCTGACCCACTGGGAATGTGATGAAAGAAATAAAATCTGAAATAAATCATTCTCTCTACAATTATTCTGACATTTCACATTCTTAAAGTAAAGTTGTGATCCTAACTGACCTAAGACATGGGATTTTTACTAGGATTACATGTCAGGAATTGTGAAAAACTGAGTTTAAATGTATTTGGCTAAGCTGTATGTAAACTTCTGACTTCAACTGTATATAAGCCGTATACTGTAAACACATTATATAAGGTATATATAAAGTAACTGTTCAGTGTTTCCAGATTTCTATGAAATATGACCTGTAATTAATTACAATATGAGTGAAATAGTTTCCCTTTCTAATTATTTTTCATTAAATATGTTAAAAATAAGCTTTTCTCTGTTGGAATGGTGTAGGTGTACTCCAACAAACAGAATGGTGTGGGCGTATACCGGTCATTAAACATATTCATGTGAGTAGACCGCTGATTGGCGATCTAGTATGGCTGGCTGGCTGTGTATAATAATAGGATATTACATAAGTGCCATCCCCAGTATACTCCAGCAACTACAATACGGGTCCCTAGTGGCTGGCGGTCTGTTTTGATAGTTACCTATTGGACAGTTGGGCCTCACACTGTGTAAATGCCCACAGAGAGGTGCATGGGAGCATGAACTTTGAAGGGATTGACAGTTGTTCTCCACAGACCTCCTCCACACTGTCCTCATGTCATCACTCGTTACAAATGGGCCTCTATATTCTCTCAACTTCTCCATCTGTCCATCCATCACTCAATTCTACAGTATAAGACAGGGCACAAGAGCACAAGACAAGACAGCGTTATGGTTTGGAGAGATTGAAGATGGATGGGATGGGGTAGTGGAGCTTTGTCTGATCGATGTGTCCTATCGAATGTGTGTGTGTGTGTGTGTGTGTGTGTGTGTGTGTGTGTGTGTGTGTGTGTGTGTGTGTGTGTGTGTGTGTGTGTGTGTGTGGTGTGTGTGTGTGTGTGTGGTATGTGTACTACTCCTTCCAGTGCCATGCTGACAGTTGGTAGCACAAGGCTATAACCATAACATGAGTCACTAGAACATTTTATGGCAGTGGGAGAAGAAAAATCACATTTGCTCTGTCCATCTGTTGGCTGGTGCCGTAGAAGAAGAAAACCCCAGAAAAATAACACATCTATTAGATATCTATAATTATATCATATCCCCAAACGTTGTTTTAGTTTCTTACTATATGGCTATCGATGTTGGAAAGGTGTTACGGCTATTTCAGACAGCATATCCTCTCGTATTTACGTCCAGGTTGCAATTACTGACATGTCAGAGGTGAGAGATACTGAAATGCATTGCACAGGGGAATGCCACAGTGTGTTTCAGCTGACTGCTAACGTGAGTTAGTGTTGGTCGACTGAGCGGAACACTCTTAGACTCACACAAGTGCTTTGATGATATCACACTGGCATAATGTTATCTTCATACAGAGTCAGTGATGTAGGAAGAAAATGCAGTGTCTGTAATTCATCTCCTAATGCTGAGAGCAGGGAAGCAATGGAGGGGAGATTAAGCTACAGAACACTACATGACCAAAAGTGTGTGGACACCTGCTCGTCGAACATCTCATTCCAAAGTCAAGGGCATTAATATGGAGTTGGTCCCCCCTTTGCTGCTATAACAGCCTCCAGTCTTCTGGGAAGGCTTTCCACTACATGTTGGAACATTGCTGCAGGGACTTGCTTCCAGTCAGCCACACGAGCATTAGTGAGGTCGGGCATTGCTGTTGGGAGTACGCAGTTGGCGTTCCAATTCATCCTAAATGTGTTCAATGGGGTTGAGGTCAGGGCTCTGTGCAGGCCAGTCAAGTTCTTCCACACCGATCTCGACAAACCATTTCTGTATGGACCTTGATTTGTGCACGGGGGAATTGTCATGCTGGAACAGGAAAGGGCTTTCCCCAAACTGTTGCCACAAAGTTGGAAGCACAGAATCATCTAGAATGTCATTGTATGATGTAGCATTAAGCTTTCCATTCACTGGAACTAATGGGACTAGCCCGAAACATGAAAAATAGCCCTAGACCATTATTCTTCCTCCACCTAACCTTACAGTTGGCACTATGCATTCAGGCAGGTAGCATTCTCCTAGCATCCGCTAAATGTCGGACTGCCAGATGGTGAAGCGTGATTCATTACTCCAGAGAATGTGTTTCCACTGCTCCAGAGTCCAATGGCAGCGTGTTTTACACCACTCCAGCCGACGCTTGGCATTGTGCATGGTGATCTTAGACTTTAGTGCAGCTGCTCAACCATGGAAACTCATTTCATGAAGATCCTGACAAACAGTTATTGTGCTGACGTTGCTTCCAGAGACAGTTTGAAACTCGGTAGTGAGTGTTGCAACCGAGGACAGACGATTTTTACACGCTACGCGCTTCAGCACTTGGCGGTCCCATTCTGTGAGCTTGTGTGGGCTACCACTTCGCGGCTGAGCCGTTGTTGCTCCTAGACATTTCCACTTCACATTAACGGCACTTACAGTTGACCAGGGCAGCTCTAGCAGGGCAATTATTTGACTTGTTGGAAAGGTGGAAAGGTGGAAAGGTGGCACGTTAAAAGTCACTGAGCTCTTCAGTAAGGGCCATTCTACTGCCATTCTACTGCCTATGTTTGTCTATGGAGATTACACGGCTGTGTGCTCGATTTTATACACCTGTCAGCAATGAGTGTGGCTGAAATAGCCAGATCCACTCATTTGAAGGGGTGTCCACATACTTTTGTTTATATAGTGTATATTACAATCCACTGTGCCATTCTTGTCCATACTATAGGCGTTTACTCAGAATTATTATTATTCAGTGGTGGACGTTTAAGACAAGAATAGACCAGAGATTGAATCAAGCTTCCTGACGAAGAAGCTTTCAGTCTTGGAAGACACTATGACAGTAAATAGCATTCGTGTCTATGCATATTCTTATTGATGTCTGTCTGTTATAAATTCACAAGAAGGTGATCTTAGACTTTAGTGCAGCTGCTCAACCATGGAAACTCATTTCATGAAGATCCTGACAAACAGTTCTTGTGCTGACGTTGCTTTTATATTTATTTAACTAGGCAAGTCAGTTAAGAACAAATTATTATTTTCAATGACGGCCTAGGAACAGTGGGTTAACTGCCGTGTTCTGCCGTGTTCAGCTCGGGGATTCAATCTTGCAACCTTTCGGTTACTTGTCCAACGCTCTAACCACTAGGCTACCCTGGTTAGAACAACATATCTGAGTTAGAAAATGGCTTTAGCAGAATATTGTTTGCTACTGACGCAGGTCAAGTCACAGCTGAGATCTTGTGTTGAAGGTTTGGTGTTCCCCGCGGGAGATGCAGAGATGCTTTACTCACCCACTAATTCTGTTTGCGAGTGATAAACGGGGGCCTGTGGAAGACCTTCATTTGTTGGATGTTATCGTGGAGCTGTTTGGATCGTTTTAGACTGAGATGGAGAGGAAACAATGTTTTCTTTAGTCAGAGAAAAGGCTTTTGTAAATTTCGATCATAAACGTGTGACAACTGACAAAATGACGCTGTCGTAACACAAAACATTGATGTGTTGAAATCAGCTACAGGTATAACATGCTGTCTCTCACTGCAGCTATTGAAGAGGGCAAAACAAAACAATTCAGGTACAATACAATTACTGTGTAACATCTCATACAGGAAATCTCACAAATAGTGGTGTCGTGTAATAGGTTTGACACCAATGGGCATCCTTAATGTGTGATGTCACTACTTGATACATAGTATTCTTGGACTAGGGAACAGATGCACACGGTGTGCCATACAGTAAAGTGGACATTCATGCAGTCATGCGGTCTGAATCTTATTGCATTCATTTACGATTTAGTTCAGTCCGTCTAATGAAGAATTAAGTCGCAGACAGAACAAGTGGAAGTGGAGGAAAACATATACAGAGGTTTCATTGAGGTGTCATTATGTTTGTAGGCGAAAATGACTGTTCCTAATTGCATTGTGTTTCCTTTGGCACAAGGGTGAGAGCTTATTCTTATTGTCTTTCCTTTTTCATTAGGGTAAACCCAGGGGGAGAATTCTCCCACACCCGTATAACTAACAAAGCTTTGTGTAGAGATGCAACAAGCCCAATTCTACTACCTATAGTTAGGATTCTATTTCAGATATACATGATAGACCGATACACAGAAAACACGCTTAATTGACATTTAAAGACAAACAGTACACATCTAGAAGCAGCATAACCACCAGCCTCGCAAATGTATGTAGCCTACACGCTCTGTACATGACATAGAACGAATTGCAACACTTCTTCTATTGACACATTATATTCAAACATTGAGTCTGGCATTTGTATGCCTTTATTTCCCAATAGAGCCTCCGAAAGGTGAGAAATTCTTAGAAATGAGACGGTATGCTTTGGCTCGTCTCAATCATGAAGTGATGATAGGTGGAGTGAGTTGGAGCAGTAATCCTGTCAAATGGGATTCTGAAGCCTATGGTTGTAGCTTAATTTCTATCTAAAAGAGACATTGATCGGTGTCACAGAGCTTGTGCCCTACTCATTTAATGGTTACGCTACTGCAACAGAGTTAATAGCGTATCGTAACATCACTCCACAGCGAGCTTTTGTATAGCTGAAACGACTCGTACGTTGTCAAGCGGGTGGTCATGTGTGTTGGCGAGTTAGAGGACCCTGGTTCAAGTTCAGGGAGGAAGCTCTACATGGTAAGCCAGCACACTGACACCGGTTATACTACTTTTGGACTCTTAAATTAATTATATGTACCAATTGATTCTTGAAGAATATAACTTAGAAATGCTTCATGGGTTTAGTAAAATTTTTGTAAATGTTTGTAAATGTAAACAAAACACCATATAGCCTTAAAACTATCCTTTTGATATCTCGGATGGTTACATTTCTGCTGCCTGCTTTGCTGACTATCCTTTGTTGTTTAACGCACCGTTCTACATGACATTCCAAAATGGCTGCTGTGGCTTCTGCTACCTAGCATGAGGATGAAAAATGCAGTTGAATTAAAAACGAACAGTATTTAAATCATCTAAATTTGTCAACTGGGATAAGCAGCAGTACAGCGACATCTTCCATCCCTGGATTGAGGTACGTTGTCGAGCCATATCCAACCCCAGTTCTGGAACATGCTTCAGAAGTTTAAAGTTAGGGGAGTTAGTGTCTTTGCCTGTTTTTAAGACTCTGATTGACAACACTGTTTGTGATAACTGCAGTTGTTTCTAATCTTCCATTGTATCTTTAACTTGTGACACTTTGTCTTTTGTGTGTATTCTGTATTTTTCTGTAATGTTTTATGTACACGCTGCTATTTGCCTGTTTTGTCTTCTTGCCAGGTCACCCTCGCAAAATAGGTTTTTAACCTCAATGGGTTTTACCTGGTTAAATAAAGGTACAAAAAAAAAAAAAAAAAATAAATAAGACTAAATTGAAAGAATTTGAAAAATAAAATAAAATTTTGGCAGCCAAGCGTTCTGACCTGTAGGGAAAAATGTAGGCCTACTTACTGCGACCCTCAGGCCAGAACTCTTCTGGTTTTGTTTCAACTGATGTTGTTGTTTCAACTGATGATTGCTGATAAATGAGCCATTTATTACAACTGTTCATTGGATATGAGAAAGGCATTTACTTATTGTATAATGTCCGATATTATCCCGAAGTTGCATATTGTTGATCCCCTGTGAAAAGAGAAGAAATGAATGTTTGTGGTCGGAACGCCGGCAATAGGATTGTTACCAAACAACATTCTGCACGTCCCCCAGTACAAATAGGTTACCCTTCCTGTTCATGCATTTTATGATCTAATGTTGCTACCAAAACGGATCATGTTTATTAATTAAAACGCACATAGTTAAGCTAAAGTAATGTTAATGCTTAATTGTTTTTCCACTTAATTATAGAGAGAGGTCCTTCATGTTTTCTGGTCAGAGATTGTGACAGGCAAGCCGGCTTTGTGGGAAGATGGTAATTGGGGAACATTAGGCTAATGGCATGTTCCAAAGCGAAATGCATTGTGGGTAAAATCTGTTCAAACGGTAGATGCTAAGAGAGATCCTTGGGACGACCTTACCCTAAACCCTATCCTTAACCTCGTCCCCTACCCTGACCTGCATGTTTAGGTAAAACGAAAAATAATGTCCCATTTGGAACACTGACAAGTAGAGCATTAAAAAAATATGATAATGTTTTTTTGTTGCTAAATCTGATTGGGTGGGCCTGGCTCCCCTGGCTCCCCAGCTCTCCACAAAATGTTAAATTATTGCACACCTTTATATGGTTAGGTCCCCACATGGCCAAATGTCCACATTACAGCGCTTGTTTACGAAAGCAGAGACGACCAGCTGTTCTTAAGAGATATCTAGCGTCTCTGAACACCTGTGTGTAATGGAAGGATGTCAAAAAAGTTTTGTAACTGAAAAATACTGTTAAAACAGTGTTAAACTGTATATTTTGCATTTTTTAAATTATTTTGATTTGATATGAAAGTACAGGGCTTTATGTTTCTAGAACCGTATCTCAATGAAAATCAATTCACATTTAGATGTAGTATTTGGCTGTTTTGGCTGCCAGAGCCAGTTTACCTCTGAACATAAGTCAAGGGCCCTGTGTTTTGGTTGATCATGTCACATGACCTGGATCAGATGGTCCAGCACCATCCTATGACAATTGCTTCATTTTTTTGTGTAAATATCATTTCTGTAAAAGGCTTAAAATAAAGGTTAAAATCCAGGTCAAGTGACAGGACCAACCAAACACAGAGCTAAAATGTACATAACAAATAAAGTCCTTGGAGGTAAAAAGGAGTAGGCTTGCCTATTAACTGTGTATCTCCAAATAACAGTGCATGTGATATCCTTTCATACACCAAAACAACCTGCAGTAAATACTACTGACTGAGTTGAACACATCTTTTATTTAGCTTTATTTGGCATATGCTGTGTAAAATACTGGCATTTTGAAAAGCAACAGTGCAATATCAAACAGTGCTGAGGGAATATGTGAGACAGAAGCCGTCTGACGGTTTACTATCCTGTATGTTTTGGAATAATTCACAGTGTTTTCACACAACAACAAAACAAACAGTAGCATCAGAGGACCAGGGCTCAGCTGCTGATTCTAGTGGCTCTGATACACTTCTATACCAACCAGAGACATTGTTTCAAGTGTCATTAGTCGTATGTACGGGATACGAACGCAACAAGAAATAATAAAATATAAGAATACATACAGTAAATGTCTCAGTAGATTTTATTTTTTTGCATAAGTATAATACAGGAAGGCACAACGTATAGTCCAATATTTACACGTGTTTTGGAGAAGTGGGGATTGGGGGGAAAGTGTTTAAATTGTGCAGTATTCAGCAGTCATAGTAAGAGTCTGGTAGCAGCGGTTGTGATGTGTGTATAGCATGAATGTATATGTGTGTGTCTGTGTGGATATATGTACACTGAATATACTGTACCAAACATTAGGAACACCTTCGTAATATTGAATTGCCCCCACCCCAACCCACAAGGTCTCAAAAGTGTTTGACAGGGATGCTGATCCATGTTGACTCCAATGCTTCCCACAGTTGTGTCAAGTTGGCTGGATGTCCTTTGGGTGGTGGACCATTCTTGATACGGGAAACTGTTGAGCATGAAAACCCCAGCAGCGTTGCAGTTTTTGGCACCTACAACCATAGCCGGTTCAAAGGCACTTAAATATTTTGTCTTGCCCATTCACCCTCTGAATGGCACACATACACAATCCATGTCTCAATTGTCTCAAGGCTAAAATATCTTTCTTGAACCTGTTTCCTCCCCTTCATCTACTCTGATTGAAGTGGATTTAGTGACATCAATAAGGGATCATAGCTTTCATCTGGATTCACCTGGTCAGTCTATGCCATGGAAAGAGCAGGTGTTTTTTAAATGTTTTGTACACAAAAGTGTATGTCTGTGTGGGTGTATGTGTGCTAAGGTGAGGAGAATCAGAGCAGGTGGCCAGTCCAGTTCAAGTGTTCAGCAGTCTGATGGCTTGTAGGTAGAAACTGTCTCTGAGCCTGTAGGTATCAGATCTCATACTCCGATACCGTATGCCCGATGGTAAGTAAGTGAACAGCTCATTGGACATTGAATAACAGGCACCAGAGATATGTACTGTAGGCCTACGAGTCTACTCACGTGTTTCTGCAGTTTGACTAGGCTTCTATTGGGTAGGCTACCAACATTTTTTATTTTATTTTTTATTTATTTTTTAATTCTATGACCAGGCCAGCTGCCCACAGTGTGATGTACAGGTAACTACCAAAATAAAGGAAACATAATCGGGCGTTGGGCCACCACGAGCCAGAACAGCTTCAATGCACCTTGGCATAGATTCTGGAACTCTGTTGGAGGGATGCGACACCATTCTTCCATGAGAAATGCCATCATTTGGTGTTTTGTTGATGGTGGTGGAAAACACTCTCTCTGGTATCGCCCCCACAACTCTTGCCCTGTGGATGGAGGCATTGTCATGCTATGGGGGCATAGGCATGGAAGCCAAAATAATGGTTAGCCCAGCTTTTTTATACAAGACCCTAAGCATGATGGGATGTTAATTGCGTAATTAACTCAGGAACCACACCTGTGTGGAAGCACCTGTTTTCAATACACTTTGAATCCCTTGTTTACTCAAGCGTTTCTATTATTGTGTCAGTTACCTGTATTAGGCAACACCAGGTACAGATCTTCCTCCTCCAATTCATACCTTAACTATTATTTGGGAAAATACAAAACTGACCCAAGATCAGCGTCTCACCTTATCTATAAAATGAATGCAGTCTTAAGGCAACAATAGTGCCACCTGGTGCAGAATCCTGAAACTATTTTCCAGCCCATGGTAGTGAAGTAGAGAAGGCTTCTACTATAGTGTTACTTATTCAGATGCCCTAATACGAATTAATCACAGTTTCAGTTATATAAAATACATGAATATCTAATACAGGATTTTTCCCCAGAAATGTGTCTAATGCTGTACTGCTGCAGAAATGCTGTACTGCTGGCCTACAGACCAGCTAAAATGATGAGTGAGACTGGTAACAGAAAACTGTTTAGTCAAAAATGGAACTGAAAAATATAGAGTTAAGAAGTGTTACATTTCATGAAAAAAGGGATCCTAGGAAAAGTTACCCTGCAGTTTTAGGAGGTATTTGTTGTACAGGTAAAGGTGTAGGTGAATACAGTTTTAAAAGTCATTCATAATATTCTCAATGGCTCACTAAACAGGAATGTATTACATTGATTGTAATCAATCAATCACTGAATAGCACCACATAACAGTACAATTTGAACAAAATCAGAAAAGCTACCTTCCATAAGAAGCGTAGAAACACTAAGCATGGTCATAAAGGTATAGTGCCTATGGCCATTCATACATACTATGCTTGTCCGATTAAAAACATAAACAAATATTATTATGAGGCAAGATATGCACATTATATATAATATTTGATTCATAGAAGCTTGTATGTTGGTTAATATGTGGGAAAGTGTGGCTACATAAAGTCATGGCTAAAGTCCTTCAAACATTTGATGGAGCCAGGTACAGTAAGCCAATGGGACCTGACAAGCTCATGTTGTCTTCTTCTTGACTGCAATCAATTGGCTGAATGTCTGCAGGCCCCAGTACAGCAGGGAGATGGAGACAAAGGCCTACAGAGAGAGAGGGAGAGGCGTTAGGCCAATGTGTTCTTTACTTTATTAGGTGTCTGTGAGTACTGACTGACTAATTTTACACCTATATCTTGTTGGGACTAGATGCTGTTCGTGAGCACTTACCACAAACAAACGTAATTTTTTTTTACGTATGTTTCCAAAATACTCTGGATTGCTTCAAAGTAGATTTGATTTGCTTCATTCTCTTACCCTCATTTTTGGTGTACCATTGTATGCATTCATTCATGTGCACTGGACATGATGGTCAGACTGACAGATCTAGATACATAGGATAGTAAGGAAGGATCAATATTATATCCACCCCACAATTGATAAAGGAGAAGAATAACACAGCATCATCTTTCACTTCATACATGATTGAAAGAAGACACAGAACTGTGAGCCAGACATATTAGCACGGGACACATAAGGAACGGCAAAGGTTAAGGAGTAGGGCAAAGTCATCTCCCATGATGCTCTCATGTTGGGGTGAAGAAGTCGAACGCCACGGGGGAATATGCCAGAAAATTCTGCCAAAAGCTGTCCTGTGGCGCCTGTCCCTCCTCCCCCGACCCCCTTTCCCTCTGTGATCTGGCCCATAAACTGCATCCTACCTCGCAGAGCAAGCCAAACCAGGCCCCTGTCCATCACAGGCAACGGCCTGATGGGAAAAAAGCAGCGTTTCCTCTGGACGCCACAGCTGTTTTCCTCCGAGAGGGAGAGTGGGAGGGAGTGAGAGAGCACAACAGGGCCTGGAATGTCCCCCCGCTTTTCCGCCCCTCACTACCTGTCCTGGCAACAGGTTCCCCACTGAGGGAAGGAGAGGACGGAGGGAGGGAAGGAGAGGACGGAGGGAGGGAGGGAGGAGGGGGGATTGAAGAAAAGAGAAAAGAAGGAGAAGGAGGCAACCTGGGCCTGAGACCAAAGCCTCAACGTCTAGGGCGGACATACCTTTTTACACTGCAGCACTTTACAGAGACATGACGTTGTGATGTGAGCTGTACCCATCCTGGAGATGGGTTGGGATCGAAAGTGAAGCAAGGCCTCAGGAGTACCCCACAAATCACATAACAGGCCGAGCTGTCTGTTGGATCGACCGGGGGTGCTGTGTTGGTTCTACTCCCATCTCTCTGTTGGCCGTACTAAGCTACATTTTAATAGACTTCTCTGGGAAAATACTGCATGTGGGATAGATTACATGCGGAAGCGGGGGTTTGATCGTCTGCAAATAAGCACTACGAACAGAGAACACTGGTTCACCAAGTAGGAATCTCAACAAATCCACTCTCACTCACTTTGTTTTGATTTCAAGAGAGGGTAGTTCGTTAGAGCACCAATGAGTCAAACAAATGGGCTCAGAGCAGGACAAATATAAATGCATGTGGTAGATCTTCATTTCTGAGTAGTTTCTGTTTTCTTGGGTCCAAATCAAGATACGGAACATACTGTTCTACGTTTCTGAGCAAGGAGGATACACTTCTACAGTATTGTCGAGACTGCATTGACTATTCTGCCATCATGTGATAAATAAAGTGATATATTGAATAGTCAAGAAAGCCACCACCAGGTGAGAGGGTAGCCTTTCCTCTCATACCTTTGACTCCCAACCTCCCTACATTGGGGTACCTGTGGCAGTCGTGGGCAGTAGGGGGTTAACATGGTGGCGCCCTGAGTTCTCCCATGCAGCTGCACTCATGATTGAAATGAAAACAGCGCAGAATGGGTGCTGTCAGGAGTGTGATATATGACTTGTAATGAGATGTTTCCAGAGCTCCCCTCCCATCCATATGGCTAGCCTGCCTGCCTACAGTACACATTAGGAGAGTGAGGGAGGGAGAGAGAGAGAGAGATGCAATACTCAAACATCTGCATAACAGGGCTAGGAGATTCTTAGACACAAACACATACTCCCTCAATCGCAGGCAGGGATACACACGAGTGCACACACACGCATGTGTAGGTATGTATGCATGCATGCATGCATGCAGTGCATTCAGAAAGTATTCAGACCCCTTGACTTTTTCCCAAAACGTTAAAGCCTTATTCTAAACTGTATTAAAACACATTTTTCCCTCATCAATCTACACACAATACCCCATAATGACAAAGCGAAAATGTATTAAATATAAAAAACAGAAATACTTTATTTACATAAGTTTTCAGACCTTTTGCTATGAGACTCGAAATTGAGCTCAGGTGCATCCTGTTTCCATTGATCATCCTTGAGATGTTTCGACAACTTGATTTGAGTCCACCTGTGGCAAATTAAATTGATTGGACATGATTTGGAAAGGTACACACCTGTCTATATAAGGTCCCGTTGTTGACAGTGCATGTCAGAGCAAAAACCAAGCCATGAGGTTGAAGGAATTGTCCGTAGAGCTCCGAGACAGGATTGTGTCGAGGCACAGATCTGGGGAAGTGTACCAAAACATTTATGCTGCATTGAAGGTCCCCACAGTGGCCTCCATCATTCTTAAATGGAAGAAGTTTGGAACCACCAAGACTCTTCCTGAGCAATCAGGGGAGATGGGTCTTGGTCAGGGATGTGACCAAAGACCCGATGATCACTCTGATATAGCTCCAGAGTTCCTCTGTGAAGATGGGAGAACCTTGCAGAAGGACAACCGTCTCTGCCACGCTCCACCAATCAGGCCTTTATAGTAGAGTGGCCAGACGGAAGCCACTCCTTACTAAAAGACACATGAAAGCCCACTTGGAGTTTGCCAAAAGGCACCTAAAGACTCTCAGACCATGAGAAACAAGATTCTCTGGTCTGATGAAACCAAGATTGAACTCTTTGTCCTGAATGCCAAGCGTCACGTTTGGAGGAAACCTGGTACCATCCCTACGGTGAAGCATGGGGGTGGCAGCATCATGCTTTGGTGATGTTTTTCAGCGGCAGTGACTGGAAGACTAGTCAGGATCAAGGGAAAGATGAACGGAACAAAGTACAGAGAGATCCATGACGAAGTCCTGAGTGCTCTGGAGCAGGTTCTCAGACTGGTGCGAAGGTTCACCTTCCAACAGGACAACAGCCCTAAGCACACAGCCAAGACAACGCAGGAGTGGCTTCGGGACAAATCTCTGAATGTCCTTGAGTGGCCAAGCAAGAGCCCTGGCTTGAACCGGATCGAACATCTCTGGAGAGACCTGAAAATAACTGTGCAGCGACGCTCCCCATCCAACCTGACAGAGATTGAGAGGTTCCGCAGAGAAGAATGGGAGAAACTCCCCAAATCAAAAATTGAATCAAATTGTATTAGTCACATGCGCCGAATACAACAGCGTAATGCTTACTAAAAGTAACAAGTAATTAAAGAACTGCAGTAAAATAACAATAGCGAGACTACATACAGGGGGTACCGGTACAGAGTCAATGTGCGGGGGCACCGGTTAGTTGAGGTAATGTGTACATGTAGGTAGAGTTATTAAAGTGACTATGCATAGATGATAACAACAGAGAGTAGAAGTGTTGTAAAAGAGGGGGGGATGCAAATAGACTTGGTAGCCAATACTGTACAGGTGTGCCAAACTTGTAGCATCATACCAAAGAATACTCAAGGCTGTCACGTTCCTGACCTTATTTCCTTTGTTCAGTCTTGTTTAGTTGGTCAGGACGTGAGCTGGGTGGGCATTCTATGTTATGTGTTTCTATGTTGGGTTTATTGTTTGGCCTAATATGGTTCTCAATCAGAGGCAGGTGTTTGTCATTGTCTCTGATTGGGAACCATATTAAGGTTGACTGTTTTCACTGTTTGTTTGTGGGTGATTGTTGCCGTGTCTGTGTTTGTTCGCCACACGGTACTGTTTTCGTTCGTTTGTTCACGTCGTTTATTGTTTTGTATTTTGTCAAGTATTTTTCGTCTTTGTTTAAATAATTAAAGTATGTATTCAAACCACGCTGCGCTTTGGTCCGATCCTTGCTCCTCCTCAGACGAGGAGGATTACGACAAGCGTTACAAAGGCTGTAATCGCTGCCAAAGGTGCTTCAACAAAGTACTTAGTAAATGGTCTGAATAGTTATGTAAATATTATGTTTCAGTTTAATTTTTTTATAAAATTTGCTAAAATATCTAAAAACCTGTTTTTGCTTTGTCATTACGTGGAATTGTGTGTAGATTGATGAGGGGGGGGGGAATTATTAGTCTATTATAGAATAAGGCTGTAACTTAACAAAATGTGGAAAAACTCAAGGGAGTCTGAATACTTTCCGAATGTACTGTACATGCACTCAAATACACACACATGCTCGAAGGTAGGTACATGTACATATATGTAGCAAACACACACACGCTCCTCTCCTGCTGGGTCTAGTTCCTCCCTCTTCACTATAAGCAGACACACTTGACTCCTGTCTTTGAACCCAGTCAACAGAGAGATGCTGAGCAGGTTAATGTCTCTCCAGAGAGGCTACTCTGTCTGGGGCTTAACAACTGTACGAGAGCCATGGGAAACACTACCCAACACACACATACAGAAATACAGATAAACGGACACACACACAAATGCACGTATGCACGCATGCGCAGACACCCACATAACACACATATTGCTTGTGCAGTAGTAATGTAGCAAAATAGTCATGATTAAGTCACAAAGGGACTCCTTCCGTGTCTCAGTCTACTCTTTCCACTCTTATTGTCAGCACTATTTTCTCCAAGGATGTCAGAGGACAGATCCAAGGTCACTACAAACCTATACGGTCCATGAGGCCTTTCCCCTTTCTACTGTTCTGGGGTCAGCGAAAGTGAAGGATAATTCACCATCCCGACCTCCTGGCTGTGTGTGTCTACACACTATTACACTGTCATTACTGCAGAAGCCATAGGCTTGGCACATTCTAAAGCCTCAGCCATGGAAGTTTAGGGCCATGTCTCAAATGGCACCCTGTTTCCTTTATAGTGCACTACTTTTGAGCATAAGACCATAGGGCTCTGGTCAAAAGTAGTGCACTTTATAGGGAATAGGATACCATTTGGGATACACATTGTAAGCCTCAGCCATGAAAGTCTCGATCTTACTAATACCCATAATGCTCTGGGTGGCTCCAGCGGTGAGGCGGCCCACTCCGGAGAGCGAGGGCGGAAAGTTGGCAGCCGCGGCGCGACGGGAGCGGGTCCAGAAACAAGGGATGAAAAAACAAAGGAGCGAGAAAGAGAGAGAGAGAGGGGGAGATTTCTGCCTTGCAAAATCAAGCCTGGTGTGCTTTGATGGAGCAATCAGGCCAAGGCAAAGCCCTAGAACTAGAGTCTCAGCGGACGTTCTGTAAATCAGTTCAATGGGATTCCACAGAGAAGGGCGAAGATGGATGGAACCCCAGGGGCTTGTAAGAGAGAGAAAGAACAATCCTTCCCTCCCTCCTTCCCTAGTTTCGCTCCACCTCCACCTCTGTCTTCTCCTCCCTCTCATCCTCTACTCTGTCAGCGTACTGTAGGAACCTGGAGCATGATCACATTCAAACATCCTGGCTAGTGGCTAATAGTTGCCGGGGACTTTAATGCATGGACATTTAAATCAGTTTTACCTCATTTCTACCAGCATGTTAAATGTGCAACCAGAGGAAAAATAACTCTAGACCACCTTTACTCCACACATAGAGATCCGTACATACGAAGCTCTCCCCCGCCCTCCATTTAGCAAATCTGACCATAATTCTATCGTCCTGATTCCTGCTTACAAGCAAAAAATAAAGCAGGAATCACCAGTGACTCGGTCAATAAGGAAGCGGTCAGATGACGCAGATGCTAAGCTACAGGACTGGTTTGCCAGCATACACTGGCATATGTTCCGGGATTCTAGAGTGCTAGAGGCATCATTACAGAACCTGGTTCGATTCCAGGTTGTATCACAACCGGCCGTGATTGGGAGTCCCATAGGGCGGCGCACAATTGGCCCAGCGTCGTCTGAGTTTGGGGTAGGCCGTCATTGTAAATAAGAATTTGTTCTTAACTGACTTGCCTAGTTGAATAAAGGTTACAATTCTTCCGATGGCATTGAGGAGTATACCACATCAGTCACTGGCTTCATCAAAACAATTGATGACGTCATCCCCACAGTGACCGTACGTACATACCCCAACCAGAAGCCATGGATTACAGCAACATTTACTGAGCTAAATGGAAGAGCTGCCGCTTTCAAGGAGCGGAACTCTAACCTGGATGCTTATAAGAAATCCTGCTATGCCCTCAGACGAACCTAAAAAAACGCAAAGCGTCAATACAGGACTAAGATTGAATCGTACTACACCGGCTCCGATCGTCGGATGTGGCAGGGCTTGCAAACTATTACAGACTACAAAGGGAAGCACAGCCGCGAGCTGCCCAGTGACACGAGCCTACCAGACAAGCTAAATTATTGGCAAGCAACACTGAAGCACGCATGAGAGCATCAGCTGTTCCGGACGACTGTGTGATCACGCTCTCCGTAGTCGATGTGAGTAAGACCTTTAAAAAGGTCAACATTCATAATGTCACGCCCTGACCTTAGAGAGCCTTTTTATGTCTCTATTTGGTTTGGTCAGGGTGTGATTTGGGTGGGAATTCTATGTTCTTTATTTCTAGTTTTTGTGTTTCTATGTTTTGGCCGGGTATGGTTCTCAATCAGGGACAGCTGTCTTTCGTTGTCTCTGATTGGGAATCATACTTAGGCAGCTTATTTTGCCACATTAGGTTGTGGGATGTTGTTTTTTGTTAGCTCTGCGTAGCGGAACGTGACGTTCGTTGTTCTTTTGTTGTTTTGTTTAGTGTTCTGATTTAATAAAATATCATGAACACGTACTACGCTGCACCTTGGTCTCATCCTTCAGACGAGCTTAACACATAAGGCCACAGGGCCAGACGGATTACCAGGACATGCACTCCGAGCATGCGCTGACTAACTGGCAAGTGTCTTCACTGACATTTTCAGTGGTAAGGGTAGGTAACAACACATTCTATTTTTGAGAATGTGGGAATGGTTCATGGACACTTAAGGGACAGTTATGACGAATATGTTTACTTTGGTGATCTCATGAAGGACAGGAAACACACAAAATGGTATCTCTTAAAGTGTACATTTCCCATTTCTAAAATATTGTGAAACGTATGTGATTAAACATGAAACTATTTGTGAAAAGATGTAATGAAATATTAACCTTCTAAATGAGAGTATGGATTTTCATATAAAGATTAACTAGTCAGTGGCCACACCCCCATGAGCCCAGACATCACATTAGGCGTCATAGAACCACCCCTTCTTCGACAGAGTATAAAACCCACTCCTGAAGAAATTCACACCAGACTAGAAAACATGCAGCTGACACGACATGTTTAAATAGTTGGCACTACAACTCTACCAAAGGACAAGACCATACCACGTGGAGCATTGGCTACACGGCTGGAAATAAACTCTGAGACTATCGATCACTACAGAATAAGAGCAAATCTTAGACGTATAATTACTAGTCGAGCTAGAAGTTACGTAAATCTAGAACAAGAATACCGACAACCGCCGAAGCATCTATTCCATGACAACATTTCTGAATGATACTCTGAAGTATCCATCCTAACCACTTACAACCACGAAAGACATTGTGACTTCTGGGAAAGTTAACCAGAGACTCTGATGAACCCTACAGGACGATCGAGGATTCCAACAGAGAAGACAACAACGACATACGGGCGTAAATATATATACATTGCAATTATTCTCGAATGAGCGGACGTTCACGTGCAAAGGATTAGCATTTCAATGAATATAATTATAGACTGTGTGTAGTGAATCCATTTTGTCTTTCCTGCTCTCTCAGTCCCCACCCCTTTCCTTTGACTACCAAGCCGTCATATCGGCTTAGCCCACTAGGGACTTTTCTGTCATTGCTAGTAACCAATATCTACTGTTTGTTTGTGATGTATTTCTGTGATTATTTAGTTAGTAAATAAATAATTAAGCCAATTTGTATATTTCTGATTCATTATGGAAACTAGGGTTTGTGCAGATAACCAAGTATTTTACGAAGTTCAGATGAGACTGATAGAAGGTAAAGAATAATTCACGACTGATTGATGACTGAAATGTAAGAGATTTTTAGATCTCTAAGAGTTAATTCGGAAGACGGAACTCCTAAAATAAACTTCTCCGTGGTGCCCCAGGTTATTAATGAGTTCATTGTTGCATGATTTAATTAAATCACTTAATCAATTAAATGTTAGTTATCAATTTGATAAAATAGCATGTCATCACATTAATGATAGTCACAGACACGACAACCGACAATGGACATCCTCCTATAGGGAGGAGGTCAGAGACCTGGCCGTGTTGTGCCATGATAACAACCTCTCCCTCAACGTGATCAAGACAAAGAAGATGATTGTGGACTACAGGAAAAGGAGGACCGAGCACGCCCCCATTCTCATCAACGGGACTGTAATGGAGCAGGTTGCTTGGTGTCCATATCACCAACAAACTAGCATGGTCCACACACACCAAGACAGTTGTGAAGAGGGAACGACAAAGCCTATTCCCCCTCAGGAGACTGAAATTATTTGGCATGGGTCCTCAGAAAGTTCTACAGCTGCACCATTGAGAGCATCTTGATTGGTTGCATTACTGTCTGGTATGGCAACTTCTCGGCCTCCAACCGCAAGGCACTACAGAAGGTAGTGCGTACGGCCCAGTACATCACTGGGGCCAAGATTCCTGCCATCCAGGACCTCTATACCAGGCAGTGTCAGAGGAAGGCCCTAGAAATTGACAAAGACTCCAGCCACCCTAGTCATAGACTGTTCTCTCTGCTACCGCATGGCAAGCGGTACCAGAGCGCCAAGTCTAGGTCCAAAAGGCTTCTTAACAGCTTCTACCCCCAAGCCATAAGACTCCTGAACAGTGAATCAAATGGCTACGCAGACTATTTCTTACTTATCTATTTTTTACCTAACACTTATTTTTCTTAAAACTGCATTGTTGGTTAAGAACTTGTAGTAAACATTTCACTGTATGGTCTGCACCTGTTGTATTCGGCGCATGTGACAAATAACATTTGATTTGATTTAGTACTGGGGTTTGTGGTCCTCCTTTACTCCTCGTCATCCTCTTTTTCCTCATCTACCTCCTCATGAGTCAATGACAAAACATCTGTGACGAATTCCCAAGAACAACATAAGGAGAAAGTTACAGAGCACAAATATACCCCTCCAGAAATGCTAATCTCCCCTGTTATTGTAATGGTGAGAGGTTAGCATGTCTTCGGGGTATGAATTTGTGCATCTCTAACATTCTCAATTCCAAAGTGCTGGAGTACAGAGTCAAAATAATGTAAAAAATTGTCACTGTCCCAATATTTTTGGAGCTCACTGTATATGTTATTACATTGATTAGATTAGAAAGTGAGTATGTGTGTTTGCATGTCTGTGTTTCTGTTTCTTTTTGGGGGGGGGGAGTAAGCTCCCCTGCAACAAAGATTGCCTTGCAGTCATTTAGTCATTTACAGCATTAACAATGTCTACACTGTATTTTTGATCAATTTGATGTTATTTAAATGGACACATTTCTTTTGCTTTTCTTTCAAAAACAAGGACATTTCTAAGTGACCCCAAACTTTTGAACGGTAGTGTATATACACACACACACACACACACACACACACACACACATATATTCTCTCTCACACACACACACACTTTACGCCCGCCCACACACCACCAATCTACCTAATACAACCTGGCTCCATGTGTGCCACTCAGACAGTGAGTGTGGGTGGGGAAGGGAGGGTGAGAGGTACCCCATCCTCCGCTTACAGGTCAAGCCTGCAGCTTTACAAGGGAAATCTCCAGAGCCACTATAAATACCACAGTGAGCTTTAAGGGTGCTGTATATCACGCCAGTGGGCTTTAAGTGCTTCAACTCAACCTATTTTTTTGTAGTTATTTTTTAATAGTGGAATCGAATGAGTGATTACTTTCAGTCCCCAGCATTAATTGATCGGCGCGACTTCAAAACGCCTCCCGCCAGCAACTGAGTTGGCCGTTCACCTCACACGTCAGGACAATATATCATTACTGTGCCTCGGTTTCTTTGCTGCCTCACTTGTAGTAACGGGGAACAAGGTACAAAGTCAGGAAACGTTTCATGAAAATCGTAATGCTTTTCAATGGGCACCACTTGCATAGGCGACATTTATTACGCTCCAACTGAAATACTGAGACATCGAAGAGGACCTAATGACTCATTCGCAGAAAGAGTACATAAAACAAAGATGTCATGGAGAAAATACTGCCATGTAGCATGTAGTGAATAAATCACAATGAAAAGGTTTTTCAAGTTTTTTTATTTGTTTTTATCATCTTGAAAAAAAAGGGTCTGGGAAAAAACTCCAGTCTCCTTTTTGAACACCTGAGTGTGCAGATGTGGAGTCACGCAATAAAAGTAGCGATACAGCCGCAGCGCTCACGTGCGAATCTCATCAGCCAGCTTTGGTTAGCGGCAGACTAGACTAATTGGTTCCAGAAGTGTTGCAGTTCGCACTGCCTGGGATGGCAGGGGACAAGGGAGTGTGAGTGAGAGAAAGTGTGAGAGCGTGAGAGAGAGAGAGAGAGAGAAGGGCCAGTAATGAAAGGTCAGCCATGATCTAGAACTCCGCCGCAAGTGTCATACATCACAGGTAAATGTGGGGCCAGTGACGGTTCACACGCACTGTAGTCTCTCTCTCTCTCTCTCTCTCTCTCTCTCTCTCTCTCTCTCTCTCTCTCTCTCTCTCTCTCTCTCTCTCTCTCTCTCTCTCTCTCTCTCTCTCTCTCTCTCTCTCTCTCTCTCTCTCTCTCTCTCTCTCTCTCTCTCTCTCTCTCTCTCTCTCTCTCTCTCTCTCTCTCTCTCTCTCTCTCTCTCTCTCTCTCTCTCTCTCTCTCTCTCTCTCTCTCTCTCACACACACACACAAACAAACGCACAAACACAATGAGGCACACTGGACACATACAGGGACACACAAACACTACTGTTTTGGCCTATTGTTACACCTAAACACAGTGCATCTTTATCCACAGAGCATGGCTGGCTACAGGAAGGGCCAATGCTCTAACTAGACCTAATGGCCCCTAAAGACTGGCTGTCGACTCCGCTTATCATCAAAGTGGCAACTCCCCCCACACACCACGCCCCACCCATCCCACCATCGCCTGGAGGGCATTCTGCTAGGTGCACTATTTTCTGACACTCTTTGACATGGTCGTCGTTAAAAACAACATTCTTATTGATTGGTTAATAGGGTTGTATTACACTAATTGTTACCTCTGAAAGTATGTTTCGGTCTCCTTGTCACGTACTGTATTTTCAAGTAAAATGTTTGGGACAATGAAATGGTGTAGATAAATGCCTACTTATATCTCTAGCTTTCCATTACAGTAGGATACCGTTATCACACCTCTATGCCCTCAGACGAGGGCATAAATGTTAGATTAGCACATCGTATCATTCTCCAAAAGGGGTTTCTAAAATGTTTTGTGGTAGCAGCATGGTCAGTCTCCTACCTCAATGGGGACAACCAGTGGTGCTGGTGCCGTCATGTAGCCATATCGCAGCAGCATCATCATCAGAACACAGCGCAGCAACTCCAACATGGATGCCGTTGGCCTGCATAGGGAAAGAACGTAACAACCGCCAATAAGGAACTGGTTGAAGTGGCATTTCGACTCAATTGATTCAAGTCATTTCAGTCATGGTATTGAAATCCAATAGATAAGAGAGAATCTATTGATCATTCATTATTGAAGTGTTTTCCATGTCAATTTTCTAAATTGTTAGATTGGGTTGGCCCACATAACCTTGAAGTGGACCAATCTGTGTGTGCAAATTCCAAGCTATTTACAGTGATGGATAACATTACAGTAACAGTGATATGTGACAGTACAGTACCGTTGGTCAATGATGAAGCCAATGGAGGTTAGACTGAGTAGAATGTAGCCAGTCATCATCAGAACAGTCAGCTGGGATAGCATCTATAACATAGACACACAAATAATGCTTATCATGAGAAAAGGTTATGGGAAAAATACATAAACATCAAGTACAGATGTAGGATCTTAATTTGAAAACCCTGTTGCAGGAGAACTTTCATGCAATGCAAGAAATATAAAACTTAAAGTGTATTTCAGGTTTAAAAATGCTTCTGATGTTTGTCTTTCCTCGTTGAAATTTCAGACTTGATTTTTTCTTACAAAAATGTATCGACCCCTACAAAAATGTCCATAAATTATAATCAACATAATAATTCACATTTCCTCTTGCTTGTAGGATTCTTTTTCTGTTGAAGCAAACTGGCTCAAATTAAGATCCTGCATCTGTATGGTGAATTATGGGCACAGGAGATTTGACTACGAGTGAAGTCATGAACCATGTCCCTTTTAATAGCCCAGACTACACATCTATACAATGTAAGCTATTATATTACATATAGGTCCTCTACACAGTGTAGTGTAGAGTCTTGCCAGTAACTGTGACTCACACAATTAAAGCAGCCCCAGCACCTCTCTGATTCAGAAGGGTTGGGTGGAATGCGGAAGACACGTTTCGGTTGAAGGCATTCAGTTGTGCAACTGACTAGGTATCCCCTTTCCCTTTCTCACGCTCAATATAATAGGGATATTACCTCTGGCCATGTCTGTTGAGTCCCGCTAAGGGACTTGACCAGAGTGGAAGACGTTGTGGTACATAGCTCTCAGTACCGCTACACATCAAGCCAAAGCAAACACTATGAAGAACACTAGTCCTATACTGTACACATTGACATTGACCTTGGTGAGCTGTTTGTGTTTTGTTCGCACACAACCCCAACCTGTGGATGGATACATGAGTGGTGAAAAGTTCCTAACCTAAAAGACAGCTGTAAGACTAGCTTCTCCTAAGGGACTAGATTGGTCTGCCAGAGCAGGGGTTGGATCTTCAACACTCCACCCAGAGGCCCTGACATGCAAACCTCACTGGTCTCCTTCCATGCAGTGCATAGACAACAATGTACATTCCCAACAGGCCATATATGGCATCAACATATCAACAGGAAGCAATAAAGTAGTATTTCTTCATGTTTATATGGTACAGGCCCTATAATCGTTATACCCCATATTCCCCTAACCCACACGTGGGAAAGGATAGGCAGGGCGCTACTATATGTATTCAATTGAGGCAAATAAGAGGTTATGAATCAACTATACTAAACCAATTCCATTACATGGATTCCAAAGACACACAGTAAACTTAACCATCACTAGAGTCAGTAACGCTTAAGGCGAGGTCTAAATTGGCAGTAATACAGTAACTACACAGTTATTGTAAGCTAATTACCAATCTATTCAGAATTGTATTATTTGGTAATTGTATTTTATTTATTTATTACACTTTATTAGGTTATTATGCTGTCTTGCACCCACTGGTACTGTTACCCAGGAGACAATGCAGGTCAGTTAGGTTACATGATCTTTACTTTGGCTATCTCTACCCTGGGGGAATGGACACTAGACACAACTTAAATGATTGGATTTTCATGCCGGCTCAGTGCGCACATTTTTGATTTTGTCCCATATCATATTTCAACAATAACAGTGAGTGAAAATAAATGAAATTCACCATCTGTTGGTGCTTCAGTGACTCCAGCACTGGACTGATAATGTTATTGTTTCTATATCCCCAGAGACCTGGAGATTAACTTGTTATTATTATGGTTATCATCACTACCATTATTATTTTCAGGACAAGAGATAGGTTGGTCAATTTACCTGTCTGTTCTCATCGTAAAATTACCCAACCTGAAATAAACTTGTAGCGACACGAGGGCCGTGCATCTTGTAGCGACACGAGGGCCGTGCATCTTGTAGCGACACGAGGGCCGTGCATCTTGTAGCGACACGAGGGCCGTGCATCTTGTAGCGACACGAGGGCCGTGCATCTTGTAGCGACACGATGGCCGTGCATCTTGTAGCGACACGAGGGCCGTGCATCTTGTAGCGACACGAGGGCCGTGCATCTTGTAGCGACACGAGGGCCGTGCATCTTGTAGCGACACGAGGGCCGTGCATCTTGTAGCGACACGAGGGCCGTGCATCTTGTAGCGACACGAGGGCCGTGCATCTTGTAGCGACACGAGGGCCGTGCATCTTGTAGCGACACGAGGGCCGTGCATCTTGTAGCGACACGAGGGCCGTGCATCTTGTAGCGACACGAGGGCCGTGCATCTTGTAGCGACACGAGGGCCGTGCATCTTGTAGCGACACGAGGGCCGTGCATCTTGTAGCGACACGATGGCTGTGCATCTTGTAGCGACACGAGGGCCGTGCATCTTGTAGCGACACGAGGGCCGTGCATCTATATCCATGATGTAATTAAAGGCTAACTTAATTTGTTTGAAATGTTTTAATATCTTTGAATTAACACTAAGATCCTGAGTTGTGCTACACTGCATCATCAATAGTCACGGTAAATACGTGCCTAGTGAACATGGAGGTATACATACATACATGGACATTGTTACTAACTTTGTTATTTTCCCTGGAAATCCTGATTACAGCATCCTAAAGGCTATTTAGGTTGGGAAATGTTTGGGAAATGGTTGACTTGGCAATTAAGGCGTTTGTGTTCACTGTTAGACCACCAGCTGCTATGCTGCTGTTTCATGCGCTGGTGGCCAATAAGAGGGAACTCTTTGACTGTGGGCCTATGTGGAGGGAGGACCACAACTAAGGGAACACCATGGAGGTAGGAATCACATGAAGACAGGCCATTTTGTCTCAGTTTGAAGGGCTGGGTGGGACAGCACATTTTGGCTAACCAAAACTATGCCAGGGGAAAAAAGCAGTCCAAAGATAACTACTGAGGAAACCTGACTTTCATTTTTTTGAAAGAGGAGGGGGGGGATTTTGGCTCTGAGAGTGGAAAATAATAGACAAAGGTTATTTTAAAGAGGACTGACAGTGAGTCATTCTGACTTGATGGTAGCCGAGTCACTATTTTTCTGGGTAAATACTGTAGAAAAACAACCCAATTAAGAATGTCATAAGCTAAAATAAACAGAATGTTTGTGACTTCGTTCCTTCGAAGAAAATGAAAATGACATTATTTCAAATGGCTAAAATAAGATAGAGCCCATGTTTTCTCAATCCCAGTTGATTATCTATGACTGGTAACTCTTGGGATTGACAATACATACCAGCCTTGACTCAAACAGATCCTGGTAAACACCCAACAACATTAGACCGTGTATGCACACATAGACTTTCAGAGCCAGAGGCCAACTGGGATTGTATGGCAGCTCTTCTCCAGTAACCTGTCAATGACATAATAAAAAAATATTAAAACGGCAATATAATACAGCTATACAAAAAGATGAGACAATATAACATCATTCCTGAATGTTGCGATTTTTTAATGGGCCATATTATCATGGCTTATCTATACGCAGATAATAAGATACTTTGAAATTATTCACTACAGAACATCTATACTGTTTGTACCTTAAACTTTGTTTAAAACACCAAATTGTAGAGAACTACATGTTGAATTGGTACCTTGCAGGGGGTCTTGGGTGAGATTTCCTTCACATTACTTCCCTTGTAGGTGTTCCAGCCCACAGCTCTGCTTAGCCTCAAAAGCCAACACATTCGACCCTGACTCTCTCTCTCACTCTCTCTCTTTCTCTCTCACTCTCTCCTTAGAAAATATCAACGCACCCGTCTAGGCCTACAATGGCAAGCCTTTCAAGATATTTCAGTCAAATTCCAGCACCCTCCACATGTTTAGAATCACCATGCAAGAGTTTAGGGGCCAATTTAATCATAAAGTCGAGGGGTGGAGTTTTTTTTAAGTGTGAAGGGCCTAAATACGTGCAACCATCAGCGCTATTTCAAAGTCAACCGCCGGGGCTCCTGATGGGCACTATAGTAACACACACACACACACACACACACACACACACACACACACACACACACACACACACACACACACACACACACACACACACACACACACACACACACACACACACACACACCCTTTTGATCCCTAGCAGGGTACCCACAGACTTACTATTTAAAGTGAAAATTTGCTTATTGTGTTCCCCCCTTTTGGGGTGGCAGGTAGCCTAGTGGTTAGAGCGTTGGGCCAGATCAAATCCCTGAGCTGACAAGGTAAAAATATGTTGTTCTGCCCCTGAACAAGGCAGTTAACCCACTGTTCCTAGGCCGTCATTGTCAATAAGAATTTGTTCTTAACTGACTTGCCTAGTTAAATAAAGGTTAAATACAAAAATGTTAAATAAAAAAAATATGTATTTGGTGTGGTGTTTCCATGTAAAGGCTGTGTAAAATGTGAATCTTTCATGTGAGAACACTGTGAGTCACTTGGATAGTAAGGATAGTGTTTTTCTTTACGTCATAGTGATAGTTAATGAAGTATGAAAGTGTCAAATGTGTCCCTTTTGGGAATGTAGATACACCAAAAATGCTAGAACACTGTCTTCAACTCCCTCTTCACACTCTCTTCTCTCCATGATTCCCCACGTCTTACTCTCTCATCTATCGCTCTCTCGTTTCCTCTCCCCCTCTAATGACAAAACGTGTTTTCATTTTGAATGTGGCAGTACCTTGGGTACCTCTGCGTGATCACCCAGCCTTGGTTTGCCAGGTTTCCAACTTGGTCCTTTCCAGAGGACTCCCAATTTATTGAAGATTTTCTTGTATCTGTTGAACCTCCTCCACAAGTATTTATAGTAATGGAACTAAAGGAAAAATATAAAAGATATACCATCACATTACAGTCACATTATATTACATAAGCAGTTTTACTATAAAAGCCCTGATATACTACATATTCATGGTTGTCAATGCTAATCTGTGCGTTAGTTAATACTGTGTGGAGAATGGTCCTCCATTTGGAAGGGATTGCTCATGCACTAAGTTGCCAGTGGTAAGGGCAGTGAAAATAATCAAACACAACTTCTAGTATTTCATTTTATTGGATTCTTTCACCTCTGCTGGGCGGTTTGTTTAAGGTTGCGTAATAATGTTATGGTTACAGCATGGCTGTTCCAGTGGTAACATTTACTCGTACAAAGTGATTGAGAGTAACTGCTCTACAAATGGTTTGATTCCACTGATGTAATACAGAGACAATCAGACAGTTTGCATGCAGTGTTAGCTCAGTCTAAACACTGTGACAATTTGCTCTTTGATAGCTTGTATATGCATTTATAGTCTAGTAGTTTATATATTACAGTGTGCAAAATAAAATACAGCAAATAAGACAATGATCTTGTATTTCGTATTTTCTCTTGGGACTAACCTGAATCTGGAGGATTTCATATGTGTTTATTTTGTGTACGAGACCGTAGACAACTTTATCGCCCTCTGGAGCAAAGGTACCTGATAAATCAAAGTAAGAGAATGTAGTTATAACGACAATGCCATATTACTACAAGCACTCACCCTGTGAACCTTTACTTACCGAATATTCTGTCCCATATTATCAGAGCTCCCCCGTAATTCTTATCAATGCAATACTCATTTCGCCCTGCCAATGAAATGCAACACATCATTTTCCTTTTTTGCCACTGCACTGATCAGCTCACGTCAAATATGGTAAGAATATGTGTGTTTGAGAGAGAAGAAGAGGCTTTCTTTCTTACCGTGGTGAACTCTGTGGTGACTGGGGGTGTTTAGGACCCACTCCAGAGGTCCCATATCTCTGATCACCTGAAAGACAGAGAATGTACATACATTAAACAAAAAATAATACAAAAATGTATAGCCTAGCTGCCACAATTTGGGTTGGTTTTCCGGACGTAGATTAAACCTAGTCCTGGATTAAAAAACTATTTTAATAGAGGTTTCTCGCAAATGTATGTTTTAACTGGTAGTGCACTCCTTGGGTCTTTGTTTGGCAATTTGGTTAACATACAGTAGCAACTAAATGTATCTGGCTAGAAACCTTTTTTATAAGACTAAAGCATTTTCTTGTTTGATGAGTTAGGTCTAATGACAGAAATCGTGAGGTGGCCAAATTCCCAGATGGAAAAAACAATATTTATAAAATGGAAGTATAAGCAACACTAGGATGGAGAGCGGTACCAAGACCAAAACGCAGTTGACACTGTTGATAATGCTCTTACATACACTTGAACACACACACATGCATACACGCATGCTTGTAATAGTAGCTACTAGCTAATATGAACGCACACACTTCCTTCCAGACAAACAAATGAATGCATGCACAAGCATTCCAAAACAATATCTCAGTCATTCATAATCAAACACGTATGGCTGTTCAATCACTCTATTAAGCAGACACACACACACACACACAGAAAATCCTTACAGATCATGCCATAAGGCACATATTTCAGAAGAATCAGATTTTTCTTTGGGTGCAACTTTTACAGACATTTTGATGTTAAAGTCTACCACTGATCGTACAGTCAGTCTGGGAAATTATTTTTAAATGATTCATTATTTCCATGTAATGAGTGGTCTGGCAACAGCCAGAGTTTAATCATGAATGAAAAACTTTCATTCCCAGATCAGGTCTGGGAATCGCGTGCCAATAAATTATTCAACATCAAAAAAGTCTATAAAGAAATCATAAATTATACCCCCCAGAAAATTGTGATTTTATGACTGTTTTCACTAATAGTGTAGTAAAAGATGGAAGTGATTCCAACTCCATTCATTCCCCTAACGATTGGGGATTGTAAAAATGATACTACCAATCACTTTAAAGGAGAACGATTGGTCTTGCTTCTGTTTGGAATATTTCATCAAATCTCATTATTTTTTATTAAACACAGGTTTGACTTGAGCTCCACTTAACAGCAGTTAGTATAGGGACTAGAGGGAGATAACTTTCAGCAGATAGTATAGGGACTAGAGTGAGATAACTTTCAGCCAAAGTAGCTTTATCTCTGAATTATTTTACAGTTTAAGCTATTACAGTAATTGGGAAATATGCATAATGAATCTTGTAGAATATTGACTACATGAATAATCATCATTAAACAGGGACGCATTCACTAGGCATGAAAATAAGCAAACGGGCCGAAATGAGGAGAGATAATGGTAACCTGAGACTGGGTGGTACTGTGGGCTGCATCTACCTCAGTGTGGATCCAGAACTGGTAGAGCAGGTTGAATTGGATGTGAACAGCGAACACAGAGGGTGGTACTGCCAACGCCATGGGGAGATAGAACACCTGAGGACAGACACAATGAATATCCTTAAAAGTACACAATGAGATGATCATTGTGGATAGTCAGATTAATATAATAGTTCCATTTAATCGTTTAGATGCTTTGCAAGAAAAACTATTTCTCTAATAATCCTGTTTACATGGACACATCCGAAATCACCAATCAAAATAAACATTCTACCACATCGACAATGTTATTTTTGAGAAGCCTATTTGATTCTGACTTCGGACATATAAAGTTTGTATGTGAAACTACTTCAAAGATGCATACTTTCAGTTGTTCTGAATACACTTCACTCGCGCTAACGAGAGAGGCACGCTTGGCTGGTGCTAGCACATGCGCATATCAAATACACCACTGGAACTACGATTAAGGTGTTTACATGTCCTAATAATTCAAAAGATTGCGTATACTTATTACCGTACGCCGATTAAGGCAAGCAGAGTCATGTCAAACTCAGCCTACTGCCATAATCAGTTAATCAGTTTAATATCAAATTATTAGTGTACATGTAAACGTACTCAATGACTATGGATAAAGAACAGTATACCATACTTCGTGCATAACACAGCATACATTGTGGTGAAGGAGCAAATGTTGGACTTATCTGCATTTCTAATGCGGCAGGTAGCCCAGCGTTTAGAGCGCTGGGCCAGTAACTGACAGGTCGCTGGTTTGAATACCCGAGCCGTCAAGGTGAAAAATCGGTCGATGTGTCCTTGAGCAAGGCACTTAACCCTAATTTGCACTATGGCTGATCCTGTAAAACAACACATTTCACTGCATCTATCCGGTGTGTGACAATAAAACCTGTTTTTCTTCATCAACCTTTGCCATCTCCAGCATCACACGAAAGTATGTTGTTCACAATAGAATAGAATAGAATAAAATAGCATAGATGTTCCAGTGGTTGAGTAGGGCTCTTACCCATGATGAGAACTGCTGTGTGAGGGATTGTCTGAGGGCTGTGGAAAGGTTGTAGTACTCTGAGCTGTGGTGGACCTGGTGGGCAGCCCACAGGAAGTTCAACTCTGTCGTGGGAACACACACACACACACACACACACACACCCTTTTGATCCCTGGCAGGGTACCCACAGACTTACTATTTAAACCCCTGTTGGGGTGGCAGGTGGCCCAACGCTCTAACCACTAGGCTAGCAACCGAAAGGTTGCTAGATCAAAGTTTCTCTTTGAATTAAATATGTGGAACTCAACATCCGCTGCGCCTTGGTCCCGTTCTTACGACAGCCGTGACAGAATATCCCACCAAAAGAGGACCAAACAGCGTATCCACGAGGTAAAGGAGTTTTGGACATGGGAAGAAGTGATGGTTGGATGCGAGACCCTTCCTTGGAGGCAGACGGAAGGTAATAATGGAGGACAGCGACGACGCCAGGGTTCGCGTCCACAGAAAGCCCAAGGACAACCCCAAGATTTTTTTGGGGGGGGGGGGCACAAGGGGTGGCCGGCTGAGCCGCGGGAAGAGCCAGAGCACATGGAGCAGGCGATAGAGAAGTGGTCAGTCGACCCAAGGAGAGTGCCAGATCTCTAGTGCACCTCCTCAGCCCGGTATGTCCTGTGCCGGTTCCTCGCACTCGCCATGAGGAGCGTGTCATCAGTACGCTGCCAAAGAAACCCCAAGATTCTTTTGGAATTCTCTTTTTCATGGAGATGGCGGTCGAGCAGCGGAGAGTGCCAGAGCCTGTGTGGGAGTCGGAGGAGGAATTCGATGAAAGATTCCAGAGAGAGGTGGTAGCGATGAGAATGCTGCAGCACACTCGTCCTGAAGTGCGTGTTCCCAGTCCGGTACGTCCTGTGCCTTCTCCCAGCACTCGCCCGGAAGTGCGTGTCACCAGTCCGGTGCCACCTGTACCGGCTCCACGCACTAGGCCTCCAGTGCGCATTCACAGTCCAGAGTTTCCGGCGACGGTTCCCAGTCCAGAGTTTCCGGCGACGGTTCCCAGTCCAGAGCTTCCGGTGAAGGTTCCCAGTCCAGAGCTTCCAGCGACGGTTCCCCGTCCAGAGCTTCCGGCGACAGTTCCCAGTCCAGAGCTTCCGGCGACAGTTCCCAGTCCAGAGCTTCCGGTGAAGGTTCCCAGTCCAGAGCTTCCGGTGAAGGTTCCCAGTCCAGAGCTTCCGGCGACGGTTCCCAGTCCAGAGCTTCCGGAGCTTCCAGGAAAGGCGTCCAGTCCCACTCCATGGCAGGAGCCTTCCTCTGTGCCGATGCCCAGTCCAGGCATGGTGTTCAGTTCCGCTCCAGGGCAGGAGCCTTCCTCTGCGCCGGTGCCCAGTCCAGGCACGGTGTCCAGTCCAGCTCCAGGGCAGGAGCCTTCCTCTGTGCCGGTGCCCAGTCCGGGATACGGTGTCCAGTCCAGCTCCATGGCCGGAGCCTTCCTCAGCGCCGGTGACCGGGCACGGCGACCAGCCCAGCTCCGAGGCGGGAGCCTTCCTCTGCGCCGGTGCCCAGTCCAGGCACGGCGTTCAGCCCGGCGCCATGGTCGGATCCGGTGTCTGGGGGAGGCTACGACCCGCACCGGAGCCGCCACCGACACTAGTCACCCCCCCCCCTAACCCCCCCATTTGGGTTCAGGTTTTGCGGCCAGAGTCCGCACCTTTGGGGGGGGTACTGTCACGCCCTGACCATAGAGAGCCCTTGTTTCTCTATGGTGTAGTAGGTCAGGGCGTGACTAGGGGGTATTCTAGTTTATAATTTCTATGTTGTGTTCTAGTTTATATTTTCTATGTTGGTGTTTTGTATGGTTCCCAATTAGAGGCAGCTGGTAATCGTTGTCTCTAATTGGGGATCATATTTAAGTAGCTATTTTTCCCACCTGTGTTTGTGGGATATTGTTTTGTGTTTGTGCATGTGCACTACGTAGTCACGTTTAGTTGTTCGTTTATTGATATATTTAGTTTTGTTTAAGTTTCTCTTTGAATTAAAGATGTGGAACTCAACATCCGCTGCGCCTTGGTCCCGTTCTTACGACAGCCGTGACATGTTGACCATCCAGCCATGTCCCTGTGCTGCAGTTTACATTCCTCTGCTGTGTTGTGATACGTGCTACATTAATATTACTATTACACTTCATTTTAACATCCAAAGAAACACGCTTGTTAAGTTTCACTGGATCTCCTGTTTCCGGACCACCCATTTCTCTGTGCTCTTTGGCACCCCTCAAACGCTTTGGCTTCATCTACATGGGAGTAGAGGAACCATTGCTAAGTCTGGACCACAAAGCCCCCATATAGGCTATCTATAGTAACGTATACTTTTCATTAAAAGCAGTGAAAGTTACTCAATGCCCATTAAAATCCCATGTGGTAGCCCTGAATGATAACACAAACAACTAATTCAACTCAACTAATTAAAGTTGACAACAAAGCTGGGTTTTGAAAATGTAGGAGGTACATTTTTGCCTGCTAAATATAGTCATGCGTACGATGAGCGGGATACTCACTGGGCTAGCTCTCCATTCGTTCTATTACGAGAGTTCATTCTAAAGAGACATCTTGAAGGTACTGTATGGATCTATCAGTGTTTAATAAACTTGTGAATTCTATCGAAACAGAGAGCCATAAAACCCATAGGGTCGAGAGACGCCACCTGAACAAACACACCGTGTAGAAAGTGTGTGAAGGTGTGTACAGTAGGTGTCTGTGAAAAGAATGCCATGATCGGTCTTCGAACGCCTAAAATTAAACGTCCAAGAAGCTGCGGCCTAACCATCAAAATCAGCAAGCCTTGTCTATGAGGAACTCCCAAAGCCTAGGAGACAGGGAGAACCCTCTCACCGCTTAGAAAAAAACTGCCTGCCAGTACTCGACACCTCTGTAACGTCAACAAGCTATCAACTAGTGTGAGCGGACAGATGGTTAAAACAGTGAGAGTACAATTTTGGTTGAAAAGTTCAATGATATTACTGGACTGGATTTCAAGCTTAATTTCCCTACTCTCCGGAACAGAATTCAATCTGTAGTTCCACCATAAACCTAACAGGAGGGTGAAGAGGAATGAGAAAGAGAGAAAAAGAGTAATCGACATGTGTAATAACTCCAGTCGTTTACGTGTGCTTTTACACTTCTTCCTGTCAGAGCCCATGGAGGAACTAGATCAACTGTTAAACACACAGAAGAAGTTATAATCCAGCCATTGTTCGATTTTTGCTAGCCCCCTTTTTTTGGTTTGAGGGGCCGGAGCGGGCTAAGATTAATGCTGGGTGTCACTAGTAGGAAGTATGAACTGCTAGGCTTGGTTGCAAGCCATTCCTCATCCTGCGGCTCAGCAGGACATCGCATAGTTTGGCAGGCCCTATTCAGGAGGGAACTCCTTTAATGATGAGAACGAATGCCACAGAGAACCTTTCCCACCAAGAGCAGAAACGCTGAGGACTGCACATCCACAGGTCTCAAGTAGGGCTTTGCAAATTTTTTGAATATCAGTGATAAGTAGATAATGACGCGCTAATATGCAAAACGGAACAGAGAGTGTCAATGGAAGTAATAATAACATGGTCAGGTCTGTATTTTTCAGGGAAGAATCTCTGCAGATTTGGTTTGAATGGTAGTGGGTTAAGATCAGACATTACACTGTACTCAAATGAACACGTGCTACTAATGTGTGGCAATGTGCATCATATGACTTCAGGTCACACAGGTGTGTGGACTGAGGTGAGAGTAGAGTTTGGACGATAAACCACAAATGATTTTGCTGATATCGTTCATAACGATAAGTAGCCTAGGCTAGAGAAATGTGAAATGAAATAAGTTTGCTATTGGTGATTGTTAATGGTTGTTTATGACAATTGATTGTTTATGACAATAAAAAAAATAAAAAAATGCAGTGCACATTGTTATAAACGTATCATTCTATTTATTGTTCAGGCAATTTATCGCAATATGGATTTTAGTCCATATTGCCCAACTCTAGGTGAGAGCGAGTTGGACTTTGATCAAACAAGACCATATTTAACCTGTAACTACAGTTCCAGGGACTGTGCTTATGTAAGATATGTCATAAACACAGAGTACTGTAATCCAAGGTAAACATTGTGTAATTCCAGAAAGATGCAACAACAGGTGATTACTAAGTAATGTATTAATAATAGCGTTGGGCCAGTAAACGAAAGGTCGCTGGTTCAAATAACTGAGCCTGAAAGGGGACAAATCTGTCGATGTACCCTTGAGAAAGGCACTGAACTCTAATTTGCTCCATGGGCGCCGTACTACTATGGCTGACCCTGTAAAACAACACATTTCACTGCACCTATCCAGTATGTGACAATAAAACATATATTTTTTATTTTATCCCCCTTTAGTTTATGAACCTACAGCAAGATAATAAGGTCACCTACAGCTATAGTGGGACATCTATAGCCTAAAGTCCCAAATCAATAGAACACAGACTATTTTAGAGCAATAATAATCGACTGCTTGAATTGCCACCCTCCGTGACCAGACCTTGGCATAACGTTTTGTCTTTGATCGGCAGTCCTCCGAGTGGTTGGGTGCCCTGTCAATCACGTTCGTAATGGCCTGTAAAGGGCCTTCAGTGTTTGGATTGGAGGTCCTTACATGAAGTGCCAACTATAACACAATAACCCCTACCCTGGGACAGCCGACTAGCTCCCCCCTGTCACTGCAATACTTCATGCTGTCCTCAATCCCCAGTCTCACGCACACGCACACACACACTCACACACACACCCACACACACTAAGTCAGGCCCACTTAAAGATAATTCTGGATTCTGAGGAATTCTTACTTCATTTTCTCCCAATCAACAGTGACTTGTGAGTGACTCTATGTCAAGCACATACGATTCATAACCTGTAATTCATGTCTTGGTGCCACTGCAACATAAGTTTGTCTATTCATCTAAATCCAAACTAATCTTGTTAAAGAAACGACATATTAATGAAAATGTTTAATGTATACGTAATACAGTACATTATTTACACCTGATCACCAACGTGTCCAAGCTCTGTTTTGATAGGTATCCCACTAAACCATGATTCACCTTTCCTGTCAACATCATTAGGGACACTTGTCTGTCCTACAAAAACAAAAGTGACAGAGGACAGTCGCAAATGACCAAACATGAGGGCAGTAGACCCCTGGGCCACAGAGCGCTTAGCTCAGCTCAGTCACTTAGCTCATCAGGAAGACTGAATTTCCTTACTTAGCCCAGTCTAGCCCCTCTAAGCACACATACTGTACAGACAAATACCCCCCCCCACACACACACACACACACACACACACACACTCTCAGACAGTGAGCTGAGCTGAGCTTCGTGGCCTGCTAGCCATTGTTGATATTATCCCTGGGTCCCAGAGGTGCTAGCAGCCCGGGTCTCTTGTAGCACGGTGAGCGCCCACATCCTGACCGACCGGATTTGGTTATTTTGTACGCACTCCAACCCTCCAACCTGCGCCAGGCCAGGAACTTCCAGTCACAGAGAATAGTTATGAAGCCCTGGCCACCAGGAGGTTAACCCCCGCCCCGCCGCACGGCCAAAAGGAGCTCATTTTAAAACAATAACATTCAGATCAGCAGAGCCTCCTCAGGGAGGCCCCAGCCCCAGCAACCCCAGCCCCGGTGCAGCGCAGCGATGACCAGATCTGTTTGTCTTGACAACTGCTGCTGTCCGTAGGGCTAGGCTATGGTACTGTAGAGAGAGGACGGCCCGGCCAGACACACACTCGCACACACACGCATGCACACACACACCACAGGATGCTATAGAGAGTGAAACGCAGGCACCCAGGTGCAACACACTGGAAAACATTATCTCAGTGTAACGGCTGTCCTCCTCCTCTTCAGACAAAGAGGAGGAGTAGGGATTGGACCAAAGCGCAGCGTGATAATTGGACATAATGAAGTTTATGAAAGTAGAAACAAAAACCGAAAACACTTCAACAAACTACAAAATAACAAAACGAAGTAGACAGACCTGAACATGGAACTTACATAAATAACCGAAGAACTCACGAACAGGAACAGACTACATCAAACGAACGAACAAACCGAAACAGTCCCGTGTGGTGCAACATACACAGACACAGAAGACAATCACCCACAAACAAACAGTGTGAACAGCCTACCTTTATATGGTTCTCAATCAGAGGAAACGTCAAACACCTGTCCCTGATTGAGAACCATATAAGGCTAATTACACCTGACCTAAACATAGAAACACAAAATTAACAGAAAACAGGTCAGGAACGTGACACTCAGGTGAAGGCTGTCATCAGCGTAGACTATGAGTCATGGCTTTTTTTGATGAGAAAGAACTGTTGTGGGGGAAGATTTTTTTATATTTACAGTAATATTGGCAGAAATATACCCCCATATATTATCCCCCCTGTCAACTGAAAACTATAATGGCGACTAATGTGACAGGTAAATAGGAATTAAACTGCTTTTGAGCTGTGTATCCAGTTGTGTGTATCCAGTGCCACCTTCAATCAGTGTGCTAAGATTAACCAAATACCTTCATGGATTACAACAAGTTAGTCTTCATGCTAATCCGGAGTTGACACAGTCCATTTTTTTACAGCATACTTGGAGTACTGTACCAACTGTCCCTGTACAGTAACATGAGTATGTGTTAATACTACTGTAGCTACTACTGGATGAGAACAGAGCAAACAGATCTTCCGATGGGGACATATTTTGATATAAATTTAGCTGGTGAAGTACCCAGACGAAAGCTGGTGTGGTGAAACTCCTCTACATCCATGATCTCACGTAGAACCAATGCGAGGGAGACCTGTGGTTCTGATCTGTGGTTTATGAAAGCTGGCTGGATATAGATGTGTTCTGGGATGATACTAGCTATTAGTGTGATTTATACAGATGTAGGATTTTCATTTGACCTATATTGTCACAGCAAAATAATCCCACAGCAACAGGATGTTTAGTCCATAATGTTTCTTGATGGGTGGTTAGGCTATTAGTTGGCCAAAATTAGTCTATATGAAAAGTGCAATACTGTTAAAATAACCATGTGTTAGTGTGGGTTTTCAGTGAATTTATGTAAATCACACAAATCTCAGAAAATTGTCAGCAACAAAAGAGTGATCAAATTAAGATCCTATATCTTTAGGTTAGAGGAGAATAAACAGAATCAACAGGACTGCCAACAAGTCAGCCGCATCCTCCATAAAAACGTCCCATTTCAACTCGGTACCACCAAAAAGCATATTGCCTTCTGAACATAACTGCCTCTGGACTGTATCATTTCTCGGGTGGAAAGAAGACTGTGAAAGACAATCAATAATAAGCAAATGTTATCACTTTGGAAGAGGTCAACTGAAAAACAAAACATGGTACAGTACATGATTCCCTATGCAGCTTACCTTAGAAGATATTTCTACAAGTGAGTTAGCATACAAAGGATGCAAGCATCCGTAAATAATATATTTTCAATGGTCTGCCAGTCTACTGATGAGGAGAGAGGCCTTGCTGTTGGAACAAGGTTAGAGTAATAACAGATTGCACTGGTAGGACTACTGGCAGAGATACATGCCAGCATAGACTTATTGAGAAAACAGAGATGGTGACTGGAAAATGACACAGGGTAAGAAATGCAGAACTACCTAACAGAAAGGCAGAGCACAGTGAGGAAATAGTTGTGAGACTGGGACTGGGAGTACTATGAATGGTTCTAAGGTTATATTTGTGGATTATTCAATGCCCGAGAACAGTTGAGAAAGTGTCTTGCTCTCTGCTCACGCCGGCAAAAACTACTGTATGCGTTTTAACAGCTAAAAACCTACTGTTTTCGACGACGCCCCAGTGTAGCTCCCCTGTGACAGTGCCTCTCATTGAACCTTAACCAAGCATTGACTAGGGGATTGAATAAAATATATTACATGTTAATTGTGCTTTACTTTGCCATCCACTTTACTCTGTATTAACTCTGTCATAAAGAATGCCTACAGGCAGTTTTAAAAGGGCCTCTATACCTTAAATGCCTGGAGACTATGGCCATTTTGTTCTCTGGTCCCTATCCCCAAGAGCGAACTGGCTGCCCAGAGCAAGGGCAAGTAATGTCTTCTCAATAAAGACAGCATCAGCGAGGAGAGGCCGACTTTTTACTTTCAAAGCTCTTTCCATTCAATTATAATGAGACTGTCCTTTCAAGTGACATGAGGGGAAACTATGAAATGGCCATAAAACTGTTCAAATCCACATTCGTATTTTACAGTTCTTCTAATTAGGATTCACATTTCCCAATGGAGGATTTCACTCTGCCCTCTTCACAGTTTTCTATTGTAATTTCACTTTTAACACAGTATTGAGATTTATAGGTCATATGTTTTGACAGAATAGAATTGCAGATACATTTTCACATGCTCAATTGATGCAGACATTTACGATTTAAACTGTTTGATGTGTCATACCAGAACATTATAAAATAGAGGAAAGTCATGAAATTACATTTAGGTACACATTGTTAGCTTTCATACTTGTGTATTTACAAGAGCTAAAGTATCCGTGTCTTTTAATGACTATTACAACTAAACACTTATATACTTATATTGTAACGGATTTCCTCTTCGTCTGAGGAGGAGTAGCAAGGATCGGACCAATGTGCAGCGTGGTAAGTGTCCATAATAGATTTTTAATAAATCAAAATGAACACAGAACAAAAATAACAAAACACGAACAAACAACCGAAACAGTCCCGTATGGTGCAAACACTGAAACAGGAAACAACCACCCACAAAACACAATAGAAAACAGGCTACCTAAATATGGCTCCCAATCAGAGACAACGACTGACACCTGCCTCTGATTGAGAACCATACTAGGCCAAACACATAGAAATATAACAGAACAAAACATAGAAAAACAACATAGAATGCCCATCCCAACTCACGCCCTGACCAACTAAAATAAAGACATAAAAAAGGAACTAAGGTCAGAACGTGACAGTACCCCCTCTCCCCCAAAGGTGCGGACTCCGGCCGCAAAACCTGAACCTATAGGGGAGGGTCTGGGTGGGCATTTCACCGCGGTGGCGGCTCTGGTGCGGGACGTGGACCCCACTCCACCATAGTCTTGGCCCACTTATGTGGCGCCTTTGGAGCGGCGACCCTCGCCGCCGACCTCGGACTGGGGACCCTTTCAGCAGGCCCCGAATAGACGGGAGACTCCGGCAGCGCCGGACAGGCGGGAGACTCCGGCAGCGCCGGAGTGAAGGGCGACTCCGTCAGCGTCGGAGTGACTGGCTGCTCCTGACTGACGGGAGACTCTGGCTGCTCTGGACAGGAGGGAGACTCTGGCTGCTCCGGACAGGAGGGAGACTCTGGCTGCTCCGGACAGGAGGGAGACTCTGGCTGCTCCGGACAGGAGGGAGACTCTGGCTGCTCCGGACAGGAGGGAGACTCTGGCTGCTCCGGACAGGAGGGAGACTCTGGCTGCTCCGGACAGGAGGGAGACTCTGGCTGCTCCGGACAGGAGGGAGACTCTGGCTGCTCCGGACAGGAGGCGTTGCTGGAGGCTCCGGACTGACGTCCTTCGTTGGAGGCCTCATGCCATGGATCCTCACCGGAGGCTTCATGCCATGGATTATCACTGGAGGCTTCGTGCCATGAATTATCACTGGAGGCTTCTTGCCATGGATTATCACTGGATTGGAGAGACACACAGAAGGCCTGGCTCTGGGAGAAGGCACAGGACTCACCAGGCTGGGGAGACATGCAGGAGGGTTAGTGCTTGGCCGAGGCACCGGATGCACTGGACTGTGGAGGCACACTGGCGGTCTCGAGCACAGAGCTAGCACCACTCGTGCGTGCGCACTGGGGACATTGTGCGCTCCCCCGCATAACACGGTGCCTGCCCAGTCACTCTCTCGCCACGGTAAGCACGGGGAGTTGACTCAGGTCTCCTACCTGAGTCCGCCAATCTACCCGTGTGCCACCCCCAAAAGAATTCTGGGGCTGCCTCTCATGCCCGTTACCTCGCGCCAATTCCTCGTAGTGGCGCCGCTCCGCTCTAGCTGCCTCCAGCTCCTCTTTCGGACGGCGATACTCCCCCGGCTGTGCCCAGGGTCCTTTGCCGTCCAAAATTTCCTCCCATGTCCAGGAGTCCAGAACCCTCTGCTCCTGGTTACCACGCTGCTTGGTCCTTTTCTGGTGGGTGGTTCTGTAACGAATTTCCTCTTCGTCTGAGGAGGAGTAGCAAGGATCGGACCAATGTGCAGCGTGGTAAGTGTCCATAATAGATTTTTAATAAATCAAAATGAACACAGAACAAAAATAACAAAACACGAACAAAGAACCGAAACAGTCCCGTATGGTGCAAACACTGAAACAGGAAACAACCACCCACAAAACACAATAGAAAACAGGCTACCTAAATATGGCTCCCAATCAGAGACGACTGACACCTGCCTCTGATTGAGAACCATACTAGGCCAAACACATAGAAATATAACAGAACAAAACATAGAAAAACAACATAGAATGCCCACCCCAACTCACGCCCTAACCAACTCAAATAAAGACATAAAAAAGGAACTAAGGTCAGAACGTGACATATATACTGTAGACATTCACTTACACAGACAACAACCAATATGGAAATGAGAACTTTGCATTGGTCAAACTCTACCCTGGAATAGGCCAGGAGGTCAACAACTGGTTAACCAAGATGACCTCACCGGGCCAGAATGAAGAGTGAATGAAGACTGGGTCTGGCCTGTCCTGCGGTGAGGGAGGTAGCTCCCTCTGGTAGCTAAGGGGAAAAGCTTCTGTCCTTCTATCCTGACTGAGTGCAGTGCCAGGCACCAGAGAATTAACTGTGACCCCACTAAGTTCCATACAAGCAAGTCAAAGCTGGAGTGGAAGAAATGAAAGTAAGTGGAAAGTTTCGAGACATAAATATCATACCACACTTCAAAAATAAAATCTGACCAAATAAACCAGAGCTATATAATATTGTATGAATAATTGTTTTAAACAATGGAGAGAATGAGAGAATGACATACACAAGCACTTCATTACAATATACTGTACAAATTCTAATTCAGGACTAGTGAAATGCTATTGAGATCAATCGCCATGGTGACTATACAAATAAGGTAAATAGGTTACATAAATATCAGCCGCAATTCTGCCTATCGCTTCAATCCACTTAGCCTGAGAAGAGTGTCATCTACCTTCATATGCCACAATAAAAACCTGCTTAGCTAAGGTTAACGACCTTCCATTGAGGATAATAAACCTCCGTGGGAGGTTTGTTTACATGTTTTATAGACAGGCAGACCACTCAATCAGGCAGGTTGGCACTGGCAGGGGTCATTTTCTATCATACAATACAGTTGGTAGGTGTCTCACCCACCTTCAAAAACACAGTTTATATTTACCCATGACTCAAATGTCAACACAGGGACAGTCTGGACTTTAAGCCAGACATATTTGAATTAGAGAAAGATCTGGAGCAGGCTTTGATGTGCCTCTGACATAAATAGAGCTACAATTTAGCACACAAACACAATGTTGCCGCTGCCAAGAAAGTTGTGTGTCAGAAAAAAAAACGGTATTTCTGCATTGTCATTCAACACTGGTTGAATCAACGTTGTTTCCATGTAATTTCACTGAAATGACATTCAACCATTGTGGAATAGACGTTGATTTGACATTTGTGACACCAGTGGGACATGTGAGATCTTGTTCTGGGTGCTAAGATTATCATTGTCCAGTACAAACTGCAGTTTAAGTGAGCTGAGATCCCAGGATGTTACAGACAGCCCTATACGGGGAGAAGAATTAGAGGGCTTCTTTGGTGCAGCTCCAGAACCGTGCTGCTATTGAGCCAAGAGTAAGAGGCCACGGGGGCGGTTAAGGAGACGGACAAAAACTGTGGTGAAGTTGGGTCCACGTCCCGCGCCAGAGCCGCCACCGCGGACAGACGCCCACCCAGGCCCTCCCCTATAGGTTCAGGTTTTGCGGCCGGAGTCCGCACCTTTGGGGGGGGGGGGGGGGGACTGTCACGTTCTGACCTTCATTTCCTTTGTTTTGTCTTTATTTAGTATGGTCAGGGCGTGAGTTGGGGTGGGCAGTCTATGTGTGTTTTTTTATGTTGGGGTTTTGAGTTCGGCCTGGTATGGTTCTCAATCAGAGGCAGCTGTCTATCGTTGTCCCTGATTGAGAATCATACTTAGGTAGCCTGGGTTTCACTTTTGGTTTGTGGGTGTTTGTTTCCATGTGTGTGTTTGTTTGCCACACGGTACTGTTTCGTTTTGTTCACATCATTTTATTGTTTTGTTCCAGTGTTCAGTTTGTTTATTAAAAAGACATGAACACGGCCTCCCGGGTGGCGCAGTGGTCTAGAGCACTGCATCGCAGTGCTAGCTGCGCCACCAGAGTCTCTGGGTTCGCGCCCAGGCTCTGTCGCAGCCGGCCGCGACCGGGAGGTCCGTGGGGCGACGCACAATTGGCTTAGCGTCGTCCGGGTTAGGGAGGGTTTGGCCGGTAGGGATATCCTTGTCTCATCGCGCTCCAGCGACTCCTGTGGCGGGCCGGGCGCAGTGCGCGCTAACCAAGGGGGCCAGGTGCACGGTGTTTCCTCCGACACATTGGTGCGGCTGGCTTCCGGGTTGGAGGCGCGCTGTGTTAAGAAGCAGTGCGGCTTGGTTGGGTTGTGCTTCGGAGGACGCATGGCTTTCGACCTTCGTCTCTCCCGAGCCCGTACGGGAGTTGTAGCGATGAGACAAGATATTAATTACTAGCGATTGGATACCACGAAAATTGGGGGAGAAAAGGGGATAATTTTTTTTTTAAATAAATAAAAAAAAGACATGAACACTTACCACGCTGCACCTTGGTCCGATCCTTCTTCCACCACAGACGATCGTTACAAATATTTACACAAAAATACAAGTACAACTACTTCCCAATACTTTTAAATACGTGCGTTTCATTTATCTTGACCAGCTTGTTTCGGTAACACTGTAATTGAAGGGGGTGTACATAAGGCATTCATAACACCTTTATGAAACCAGTCATAACAAATCTGGGACTGTCATGACTGTTGTGAATGTCTTACGTATAACCCTCTTCAAGTAAAGTGTCGACCCTTGCTTCTCATTGGTTCCATTGTACCTGGCAAGCTAAATCAAGTGCACCTCAAGTATTTGACATACTGTATGTATTTGACCCAGGTCAGGAGCTAACCCAGACTGATGGCCATACCGTGAGCAAAGCGATGGACCCAGTAGTAGCTGAAGTCCACCGCTAGGAAAGCCAGCCACCATGCCCAGGCAGAGTCCCAGGGTAGCTCCAGTAGACGCAAGTTGTCCCACACGTAGATGTAAGTGGTTATTTCAAAACCTCTTGCAAATAGCCTGGGAAAAAAGGACAAATGTATTTAGATAAGCACACAGATTCTCCACAATACATTTCAGGTGCAAAGTTAGAGTGTCTTACAGTATACAAAAATAAATGGTACATATACAGCCATACATTATCATAAGAGACGAACTGCTGTAATTACTTTTCTATAGAACAAATTAAGCCAAGTCCTGGACTAAAAAGCTACTTCTATGGAGAGTCTCCATTGATCGTTATTTTTAGTTTAGCACAAGGCTTAAGCTTCCCTATAGCAATTCTAGAAACATACCAGAAAGTTATAGTTTACTCACGTGGGCATTCTGGAAATAATACCAGCTGACACTGAGGTGACGACGTCACTGACGCAGGCCAATGGGGTTCCATCCTTCAGCAGGCTCACCACCAGCTCTACAACCATCAAGCCCATAAAGAACGGGGTGGCCTGTAGTCACAAGCAAAGGAGAACAAATACGAATCAACAGTCCAAGCACAATGAAAACTCCACCACTTTTATGTCTTGTGTTTCCTTGAACGCTTACAGTAACCTCACATGTTTGACTTGGAAAACGAACAAGAGGACATGTGGTTAAAAGGTCTTTCATGTCTTGTGATGCATGATGTTTCCCTGATGGCTCTATGGTGAAGCTACACAGGGATAGTCACATATCATCTCTCTCTGAGGATTTATTTCAGCTTCCAGTGGAGAAGAAAACACTTGAACAACCCATACAAATAATATTTGGAGGAACCTTTCATTTCAATAGGTCCCGTTAAATCACATGACAGTTCAGACTGAAAACATGTATACCTGATGTGTCTGAATATTATCCATCCATATATAATAAGTAAGTAACGTAAACAAGTGAACCATGTCTTTAATATGTATATAGTATGTTCATGTAACAAAACAGAAAACGAACAAAAATAGCTGTATAAACACAAGTTAATATTTCCTCCTCCGATTAGGGCCATTTTTTAATCAAGTTATTCTATTCTATTCCATTATATAAGTATGCTACATACAGTATCTGCTGCATTAGGTATTATCTAGGTGTGGAGTATGCAAGAACAGAATGAGAGGTACTAGGTACTAGGAAGTTACTAGAGGTTACCAAAAATGGTTTCCATCATGTCATAATTCTGACTTGAACAGTGTGTTGGATCTGTTGGCTAGTATTAGCAAATGACCATGTCACTCCTGTGATTGACCTGCCCTGGTCACCTAAACCTTCATCTGGTCACATGACTGCATCCAGGGAGTGTGTGTGCAATGTGGATCGCGAGGTGTAGACCTGGAGGTGGAATAGGATGTGTGTGTGTGTGTGTTGGGGCGAGTTGGAGGACCACGAGGGACCGACGATCACACGCTACACTCCAACATCTGGCAGAGGACTTGACGGACTGCATTTAACAAATGGGCTCAGAGCACAAGCACTCTCTCTCCAAACCCACTGACTGAGAGAGAGATTATCATTTTGGATTCTGGCTTGAACATTCCCTCTTTTTCTCATGTCTAGAGTATTGTTTTACCTCGTCAGGGCTGTGTTCTTGACAGCTTTCCACTTTATTTGGGAAGGAATTCAGGTTCTCATGCCATGTGAAAAAGCGGATGCCGAGGGAATGGGTTGTTTTGGATTTAAAAAATACTTCTTAATTAACGTGTGTGTTTGACCTTCACAATCACTGTGTTTACTCTGTGTGGCATTTTCCTCCAAACAACAGGACAAATGAAAACAAGTCCTATGAAGGCTGTAACATACTTTGGGCTTGTGAAAATTGTCAAGGGAGTTGTATATAAATCTCTGTTTTTGGTCTTAGATCTTGCAAGGCAAATGACATTTGTGGAACAGATGTTAGTATTATCCCAAATGGGGCCATTTATATCAGGTTGTAGATGAGTGAAGTTAGCCACGAGTTTGTGAGGGGGAAGACACAAACCCTGTACACTCTTATGAGAGTATGTCCACTTTGTCCTAAAGTAACAGGTAGAATGTATCTTATTGCAACTGGATAATCAATTAAACTATGGCATGAATTAAATCGGACAAGCAATGTTTATGCAGTGTTTTTATTTATAAACATATTTACATACTGTGCTATGATGATAATCACGCTATACTGGGGTTCAACAGACCAGCGGCTTTTGTAGAGGGACAAGTAATGATGCTTTGTGGGTGACATTTGTTAATGTGATCAGAGGGTCCCAAGTTTGAGCCCAGATTGAGACAAGGAACGGGATGGAAGCAAGACTGTTACAGGTGAGCTAGTTTGCTACAACAGGAAAATAATACTGCAGAAACAGGAAATGTGGATTATAATTAATGGCCATTTTTGTAGGGTTTGATACATTTTTTGTAAGGGAAAATCAAGAATGAAATTTCAAAGTGGAAATTACAAACTTCAGAAGCCTTTTTAAGCCTCATACACACTGCCAGTTTTACATTTCCTGCATTGCATGAAAGTTCTCCTGCAATATGGTGATCAATTAAGATCCTACACCTGTACATACAGTCAACCAAAACACAGACTAGTGCACGGAGTGATGACTACATCACAAACAACAACCAGCACCGAAACAAGAGTGACACACCCATGCAAACATCATATTAAACTCTGTAACAATACTGTAGTAAATGAGGTTCTTTCATTACAGTTTGTTTGGAGCAGGATTAACACACTGAGGAGTCCTGCTGTTTGGATAATTGTTTTTTCTCTATTCATATGACTTTATAGAAGCCTGTTAAAATGTGAGCTTTATCCCTCAAATAACAACCATGCTGATTTTAGGATTTTGTTAAACCTTTATCATCCAGATGTCCCATTAAAAAGTATTGGTGCGTTCTGTTATTTTGCACTGGGTGCTCTTGAGCCAAAAGTGGTCCTAAAATTCAACAATATTTAACAGACATTCCCCCATTGGACTGAAAAGGGCACACCTCCCCACACTCATGGGCAAACACATATTGTTTGTCTAAAACTAAGGATTTGTTAGAGAATTTGAAAATAAATGTACTAATATCATATCATGTGAAAATATGAACCATACAGCCAAAACTCAAGTCCATATATGACATAAACATTAACAGCAACTAAATTTCTATTGTTATGCAATAGGTCTATGGAATCAAGAGATTACTGCAGAAACCTGTGTAGCGACTTTGTCACTCTATAGCACCACTTCCCTGACAGTTCCTACAGGGTTTGTGAGTTGTTTGTGACCATCTTTGTGAAGATTTATGAATATACAGTAGCATATATGATATCATTCAAACTAAGTGTGCAGACTTTATTTCGCTATGTTTAGACATTTCAAGTGTGTCACTCCTAGCATGAGCGGCACAATATCGATTATCAAAAAAACACAAAACACATCAAAGCGCTCCAGCGTTTTCAACAACGAACTCACCTGTTGAACATATGGCGGGACATCCTCCACATTTTCAAATGATGATTCGTTCGGTGTGACAATGTAAAACATGGACCGAATTCCCTTGGTCAATGAGACTACGTCCATGAATTGCGCCATTGTATGCGCCGTCAATCTGTCAATCCCTCTACCCAAGGTGATGCTAAACCGATCGTCTGGGGAATTTTAACTACCGGGTGATACTCGCGCAGTCATCAAACGTCATTTGAACTGTGAGTTTTATTGCACTCTCCAGAGGCGGGATACAGTAAGTGGATCATAGGTGTCACGCCCTGGCATTAGTTATCTTTGTTTTATTTATTATTTTAGTTAGGTCAGGGTGTGACATGGGGGATGTAGGTCTTTTTGTCATGTCTAGGGTTTTTTTATGTTTATGGGGCGTTTACCTAGTCTAGGTGTTTGTATGTCTATGGCTGCCTAGATTGGTTCTCAATTAGAGGCAGCTGTTTATCATTGTCTCTGATTTGGAACCATATTTAGGCAGCCATATTCATTGGGTATGTCGTGGGTGATTGTCTATGTCTAGTTGCCTGTGTTTGCACTTTTGTATGATAGCGTCACGGTCGTTTTGTTATTTTGTATAGTTTGTTTAGTGTTCATCTTCATAAATAAATAGAAGATGTATTCATATCACGCTGCGCCTTGTTCCTCCTCTCTTCCACCATACGACGAACGTGACAATAGGTCAGGTGCGGGGTTGGTTGTTTTGTCTCAGGAATAACAATGCCTTCAGCTGCCATTACATCTTACCATAGTATCAATTACATAAATGAAAAGATAACAACAAATAAGTCTGGTGGTTTTTCATATATATTATGAACAAACCAGCTGACATTGTCAGACCATTCTGTCTGTGGTCTGTCTTTACTCTTACGTTCCATTGATTTGCAGGTCATGGATAATTGTTAGGTATCGAATAGTGAAGCCCTATTAGTTCACATGAAATGTAATTAGCCTATTAATTTATGTTACAATATGTAAACGTTTTTCTTGCTGGAGAGGAGAGGCATTTTCGAAAAGGAGAATGTTGCATCACCTGACATGAAAAGAAGGCAGAGAGCATTAAATAATGAACTGCGCATAAAGAAGATAATGGAGAGATGGGTGACATTTGGTGTACAAACTGGGAGCAGTTATCAGTTTTAGAAATCCTAATTGGAAAAAAATTATTGCATGGGTGATTGCGCATTTAATTTAAAGGTTCAATGCAGCTGTTTTTTTAATCAAAATATCAAATCATTTCTGGGTAACAATTAAGTAGCTTTTTAGTTAAAAAAAGTAGTTTTTTGCTAGAACTGTCTGGGAGTGGTCTGAGTGGGGAGGGGAAAACTGAAAAATAGCTGTTATTGGGAAAGGTTTGGGATGCTCTTTGCTATTGGTCTATTAACCAACGTACTGCCTGGTGATGTCACCAGGCAAACCTAAACTCCTGCCCATGTAAACCTACTGATTAGAAAGTCTGTGTAGATTGTATTTTCAACCAGCAACTATCAGGAAATAACACTGATCAAATTTCTTCACACTTTTACAGTGTTAGTTTCATCAGCTGTTGTACAATATGATACAAAACAAAGTAAAACAGAATTTTGACTGCACTGTGCCTTTAATAGGTACAGTATGATTGTAATTGATTCATACTGTTTCATCATGTTTACCACACAGTTAGCTTTTGGTCAAAACTACACTTTATTGCTATCTTGCACTAAAAAGTTCACAGTCTCCAAAATATTGTTCTAGCTCCAAATTAGAATGCACACTCACATTGTGGTGAAAAGGAGATCAAGTCTTGAAATTATTCTGTGATTTTGTAATAGAATATGATCCTTTCGCAGGTTCTCCTGTGGGGCTTTGGCAAAAGTCCTAAGTACCGACACTGCCTTGAGGAAAAGGTGAATTAGCCATGCACCCCATCAACAGCTCTCTACACGTTGGCTAATGTTTCATTCATGTCAGTTCACAGCATAGTCCTACATTACCCTGGATTCCTGTGGATGGGAGGCATCGTGAAGTTATTCAACCCAACGTGAATTAGATCTGAGAAGCATTTCAGTAGAACCTCTGTTCGTGCAATATTCAGTAAGTTTTGTTTACAAATACCAGTCAGGCAGAAGAAAATGATCACTAAGAAACATCAGAAATGTTTATTACTGTGTGAGTGGTATAGTGTGTATTAGAAATTATTGCTAGAGCGAAGGTAAGAAAATTACAGATAATTAAGTTCAGAGTATACTGTATATTAGCTGAGCAAATTTGATTCTCCTGCACACTTGATAATAATTCGATTACATCGCAATTTTTATGACATACAGTGGAAACCAATTGAGGCAAGTGTTCAACAGTGCAAATCAAAAGCATGAACTTGCCCCTTTTTCAATGTAAGACACACAACATGGAATGTTCATAACAATTCGGCCAATTCTGAATCTGTCCTAATATTCAAAGAATATTTTCTGCTTCCAAGAGCAGTGTTGAGTGGAGGCACGTTCGTAACGTATGCTTAATGTGCATTGACCTTTTGCAATATCTCATATTCCTGCGTTGGGTTCGCAGTTCTTGAAACGTATTGGTGATCTTAGTTTGGTTTAACCAACGTCCTAACATGTATCTTCTTAGATCAAGTAACACACGTCATTTCTTTGTACATTTGTACACATTTATTTAGCATCGTTGAACTTTGCTAACGACGACCAGATAACATGTCCTTTTAAGGACGTTCCTGAGATGTGAGGATGAACCCACTTTGCGTAGGAGTGGCCTGCTGCTGTGCATCATAAGTGAGCATGCTCAGAACTCTGGTCGCTTTCGTGACTGTCCTCATTGGCCAGGGAGTCTGTGGAGTGATGAAGAGCCGCTAAGCTGGAGAATTCGGATGGCAGCAATGTCCCCTTTTTCACGTTCACCGGTTCCTTTTCCCTCGCTACAGCCCCCTGTTGACCTCCTTTTACTCGTTTCCACTTCATCCTCCTGTTCTGGAACCACACCTTTACCTGTGGAACAACCACAAAAGACAAGTTGAGTTATTCTAAAAAGAACAGCAAAATGGTAGGGGGGGGGGGGGGGGGGTACATTTTGCATAGCTGGAGACTGTTACGAATACTGAGTAGAGTCCTATTAAAAGACTATTAAAAGACCTGGATATTGATCAAATGGTAAGCCTGACACTTGATACAGGCGCTGCTGTAAAGGTTTGGCAGCTATTTCTATACTCTAGCAGTGATAATGTGCTGATGTACTGTCACATTCCCTGGCATCAAGACGCTGCTTCCTCTTTTCCCTGACTCGACAACTCCTCCAGTATTTAAGTCTCCCAAAATGATGATTAGGTTGTTGCTTAAAAAGGTTTACGTAGCGGATCGGGTCCGAGTAGACGTGAAAGTCAACACTGACTGGGTTCTGGATGAGTCTCTCTTTCTCTCCTTACGTTTGGATGGTTTATTTTGGTGGGTGTCATGCTGTGGGGCCTAGCTGGGTCACATGGGCAGGAAGTCACTTGATTTTACACACGTTTGTCTTAAACCTTCAGCGATACATGCCATGCTGACGATCACATCAGTGGTGGTGATGGATATTTTTTCGGCCCATATGATAGCACATCAGAAGGGCACGTGTGAGCTGTGGCACACCTGCACAAGCTTGCCTTCAAAGCCTTTGCCACCTGAATACAGCCTATAGCTCAATGGGGTTGCATGCATTTTGTTGCTATTTTGTTGCTATGTTACCTAATATACAGTACCAGTCAAAAGTTTGGACACACATACTTATTCAAGGGTTTTTATTTATTTTTACTATTTTCAAATTAGTAGAATAATACTAATGAGTTGGACTGCAGAGTGAAGGAAAAGTAGCCAACAAATGCTCAGCATATGTGGGAACTCCTTCAAGACTATTTGAAAATAATTCCAGGTGAAGCTGGTTGAGAGAATGCCAAGAGTGTGCAAAGCTGTCATCAAGGCAAAGGGTGGCTACTTTGACGAATCTAAAATATAAAATATGTTTAGATTTGTTTAACACTTTTTTGGTTACTACATGATTGCACATGTGTTATTTCATAGTTTTGATGTCTTCACTATTATTCTACAATGTAGAAAATAGTAAACATAAAGAAAAACCCTTGAATGAGTAGGTGTGTCCAAACTTTTGACTGGTACTGTACATGTTTGTGATATATAACCTATCAAGGTATTTTTAGTTCAGCGACCAATTTCCCATTTGTCATTGTGTCAATGAGTCCAGTCCCATTGAGTTTCATAGTTATAAAATCCATATCAGGTTGACGGGTATAGTTCCAACCCTGGCCACCCAGATTTCCTACTGTCATTACTGTAAGTGGATCGTCCTTAAAATACATCTGCAAGCTTGCACTTTTCACTCCTGTTATTGATAGTGCAGTAAGGCAAGGCACATGTCACCGAGTTTGTTGTCACATGGCTACTGTACAGTACATGTTATTTCTACTAATGCTATCATCAGTTGGCTAATGACTCAATTACTTATAATGTTATTATTATGATTGGTTTGTATGGGTTGTTTTGCAGTCATATTTGTTACAAGAAATTCGTTTCCATGTTACTGAAGGTAAGACACAGGCCTGTCCGAGTCATGTTATGCTTTAGGGATCATGTTGAATCTCTGGAATAACAGGTTCTCTAAGAGTTGGTTATGAATTTGAAATTGACATCAGAAAAATATTGAATGTTCTAAGCGCAATATAAGTACTCCAAAACTGTACATAATTACTAGGCTGTTATGGGGTAATTACATAATTACTTCATGGAATAACCCAATGGTATTCACTGTGGTAAGGGTGATGTAATGTAAAGTGTGGCCATTATTTAATGTTACATGAATGTTTAGATGGTAGGCATAATATTTTTTATCTTAGTTTATTTGGGTATTACATTGAAGCACTTTGTCGAAAATCGAAAACTTAAGGTTTAAGGTTTTGAGTCTCCGATGTTACGTAAGAAACATATACTGTCAGGAACCAGTCTGTTCTATCCATTTAATCCCTACTGTATATAACAAACTACGGTACCTACAGCCAGATGTATGCCACATGTGACATATCGCTTCTCTCTGACACCCCAAATAGGTGTTACAGAACAATGTACGATGTTTCCTTCCCCGCAATTTGTCTTCATTTATTTATTTCATGTGACTGTGTTTACAGCGGCCCCTCTGCCTACGCTCTGAGACTAATTTGTCCTAGCTGGGGGAAACAGGAAGTGACTTGCTAGACAGCACCTCCTGCTTTTGTGCCTGTCTCCATTACGTGACTGTAGACTGACTGAAAGAATAGACCCAAATATCTGGAATATGATAGTCCCTCTTCACAGTCACAGCTGGAGCACAACAGCACACAAACCAGAAGTTCTAAAGTTAGGGAAACACTGTTGTTCCGAAAACCTCTGTATGGTCTGACTGAGGCAGTCTTTTCCCACCACCCGGCATTAATGCATTATGCGGTCAATATGTTTGAACCCAAAAGGATAAGTGGGAGAATGAGGTTAGAGTGGTGACATTACATACTTGTCTCTCTGTGAGATCGAGGTTGACTGCTATCTCATAGCGCCTCAGTCTCGTCAGATAGTTGTGATGGGCGAACTCGGCCTCCAGCTCACGGATTTGCTCCTTGGTGAACGCCGTCCGCTCCTTCCTGGGTTTGCTGCTCACATCTGACTTGTAATTCCCGTCTTGGGACTCTGAAATCAAACACGGCACTCATTTTTTTCTATCCAGTCAGGGAGATTTATACTCAAAGAAAATAATGATAAAATGAGTACTATATGGCAGGTGCAAGCCAGAGACACAAATACAGGCAGAGGAGGGAAGGAGTCAGGTGTGAGAAACAATGGGAGCTGCCAATCACCTTTTATTGTTGCGGCATTGTTTATGCACACTGTAAGTGGCTGGGAGGACCCAGAAGCGTCTACACATGTGCCTGTTTCTGGCAGCTGTGCTCTCACACACAGTGGGCTGGCTCCTACTCTTTCGAATGTGGAGTTCATTTGTCTTACTGTTAATGGAATCGGCTGCTACCCTCGTAGTTTTAATATGGAACGAAACAGCTCTGCAGGATGTGTGAAAATATATTTCCTCAGTTTATTTACCTCCATTTTATAAGCGTCTCCTCTTTATGACTAACAAGCTGCCAACTCACAACAATTTGCAAAGGAGTATTTTTCAAATCTCTCGTTTAGATTTGGTGTTGTTTAATTTTGAACAATATTGTCAAACTTTTTAATTTACTGGGAATGGCTAGACTATGAGATGGACTATAGGGAGAGTAGAACGTATGTCAGTCTGGTTTTGACCTATGATTATGATTATGACATCATACACATAAGGACAAACTGTTACGATTCCCCAGATAAACATGAAGCAATGCAGGTACCTTTTTTTGCAACGATATGCAAATCTACCACCTGGTGATTAACTGGAGTGATGGGAGAAAATTGTTTTATTGAGACTTAAAGGATTTATTTGTTCAACCAATGTGGATTAAAAATCTACTTGTCATTCCCATTTTGTTTAAACCTCAGGAGAAGATATTGTTAAATTTTTATTTTTCACTGTTTCTCAGAAGGAACATGTTTTGCTAATTCGGTTCCCAAACGTTCCTATTGTGACCAGACTTTGTGGTTGGTCCGTTTGGATATGCTTCAGCTGCACATTGCACTTCAAGGCAACAGCGATTGCATGCTAATTCATCTGCGGTTCTGTTCTGCAGTCTGTGTTAATCCCAACAGGCGGTCCCAAATCCAAACTGTAAATAGGCTGGGAGTTTACAGGCCAGGGCCAGGCCAGGCACACCACTTCGCCACGTCACAGGAGACACTCCGAGAAGTTCTTACTGAAAAAGTGTCTCTTTCAAAATATTTTCTCACAGAAAAAAGCTTTCTTTCTCTTACTCTTCTTACTCTTCTTTTTGCCTCATAGAAAAAATAGAAGAATGGGAAATTATACAACTTTTGTTTGCAAAAAGCCATTCATCATTGATATTGTGGGAAAAGGGAAAGGAAAATTCCAAGCACATGGTGATATGTCATAGTGCGTAACTGGCATCCATGACAGGAATACACTGCAAATATATAATCCAGTTATTCCCACATAAATTATAAGACTTTCCTTGTGTGCTAAAGTAGCTGAAATTCTGTGCATCATTGTATGGTGAATAGAAAATGTCTCAACATGTCTGTAATTTCACCAAGGTTGGCCAACTGTCGGTGTGCCAGAGAGCAGGCCTCATTCAAACATACCTCTTAGATGTATTTACTCTCTGGTAAACACAGACATTGTGTAAGAATAAAGAATAACATGGCCAGCTGCTGGAGACCAGCGCAAAGCCGATTTAAAAAGAGTCCCAAGGTTTTACGACACAGCCACTACACCACAGCAATTAGGTCCTTGCTGGAACTTTCATCTCTCCACACAAAAGGGAATAATGGGAGGAAAATACAGAGCCCAGACACTGGGTAGTTTTAGGGCTCCCAAATGGTCTGAAGCCAGATCAGGGAACCCTTTCAAAAATAGTGTTGGTGTCCATGCCGACGTTTCTGACAGAGGGACTGCAAAAATGAAATGATTACACTTTTCACTCCTTTCGGTGTGACATTTTCAGTTCATTGGCCAATCATTTTGTAGATTTTGTTGAGGATTCTTATCTAGGGCAAACACAATTTCATTGTGACGTAGAATATTGTAATGCTAGTTCTACCAAAATAACCTCAGCGTCAATAACGAAAATGGCAAAGCCATGCCTGAGTTAGTCCCTGAGCATCACTTGCTACAGCAGCACTCAAAAATACACTCCACTATAACAAAATAGGATTCAAGCAATTACTATTACTTCATGTTTAAAATCTATTAACACTTTCCAAATAAGTTTTGGTTACACTTTACTTAAAGCCTACATGTATACTGCATTATAATTCAGCTATAATAAACAGTAGGAGACTTGACATGAGCATGTATGATGACCCCCTACCAATGTCGCATAATTATATAATGATCCTGACTAAAAAACAGCAATTTTTGAGTCAGTAAAAACCATAGTGATATAGTAAAAGCCATAGTGATATAGAACATTATAATCCTTTTTGTAAGACATTATGTACATGTGCATAACATAATGCATAAAGCACTATACCTGCAGGCTAAAGTGTTCCCAAACTTTCAAATCTGCCAGGTTGACCCCTAGCTCACTCAGAGCTCCAGTATACCCCAAGAGGCCAGCCCAGGTTACACTAAACGGCACGGCCATATTCCCTCCAGGTGGGACCCTTAAAATTAGCAGGTTTCACAGAAACCAGACACCCAAATACCAGCCGGACCACTCGTCATGTGACAGTGTATACCCTGCAGGCCACCTTCAGGAAAAAAATCACACTAAATGATTTGTATTTCTTGACCAGGAGAATGTTTTGCATGGAAATCTGGTTTCAAGTGTTTTATTATTGTTTTCGTATCCAATGTAAAGTTTCACAGGCGGATTTTACTCAGGTTTCAATCCAGATGGTGAAACCAAATCAGGGCTATCTCATCGAATTGGCAACACGGTGCTATTTGGACAGCTGATTGGATAAGCTAACTACGCTCAATAATCAGCATGATTGGTATTAGCGTGAAGAGAATGCAAGGCCCACGTAATGAGGCTGCAATAACCATTGGAACTAGGGAATTGAAATGGAGCTTGGTGGCCAAGTGTTAGTTTCCAAATGATTTGACCAAGGAGAACAGGAAATAGAGGATGTAGTTCTAAATGTGTGAATATATGAGAGGTTAGTATGGTCAAAACAAGAGCAGTATTATAAATAGTATTGACTGCCTTCGAAGTTGCGCTCTCTTAGCTTAGTAACTTTCTGTCGTTTCTCTGGCAATTTCAGCGTGGTGCTGCTACTCGTACAATGATTTGCATAATAATACAAAATAACATTCCCAACGTCTGAACAATTCTATAAGTCAGTTGTGTTAATCATTTCTATGCATCTTTTTGATATTCCTCTACATCCAAATACCATGAGTCCTTATTTTGGTAACTACTTTTTTTAAATAGGATTGTTATAAGCCTCTGTACAATTATAAAGAAACCTATTTTATATGCCGTTGGTCTCTATGCTGCCCATTCATTTCAAACAGAAAGAATACACATTTAATTGCACACTTAAGCAGTTAAAGTCCCTGTGATTTTGTGAAAATGTTTCATCATCTGTTAGAATGAGTCATGTGTCCGAAGAAGGGATCCATGACTGAAGTGGCCAACAGTAATCCTGTGTGAGTTAAGCGAAACAGGGCACTAACCACATAGGGAAAATATCAACCAAGTGTTCAAGTGGTGTGTACAGAACCACAGCCAGGTGACCCACACTGAGGGTGTTTAAACAGACAGAGGTCTAGGCCCAGTGCTGCAGGATGACATTCCAGTGACCCGGTACAACGACGGATACACTTTCCATGGAAAACTGATCAGTCCCTACTAATATGTTGACAACAAAATCTTTCCTTTAAAAAACACTTTAACACTTACAAAGTGCTTAATATCGATTAGAAAGGTTGAATAGTAAAAAGTTGATATATTAAAGAGATACTGGTATATTCAGAGTTATAAAGGCACTGTTAGGCTATGAAATAATGTAGAAATGCATGTTCCAGTTAACTTAATGTAATAAATTACCATATTTGTATTGCTTATATTTTGTCGATATTTCTACACTTGCTGTGTATAAAAGGTACTTGAGGTAAGTAACTCATTATTCCAAACCTTATCAATGCAATTAGACCATAATTGCACGTGTTCTTGTAATGCTGGCAAAACCTTTTTTTACGTTGCATATTAATAACTGCTCAATAGTGACTGACAAAGTCATCTTCATTTTAAATGTTTAGTAGCGGAGCACGAAAACATTAGCAGTAAAAATGTGTAAGGTTGGTTGATAGTTCATACATTTTTTAGGACCATTGAATAAACTGGTAGAAAATAGAGAGTATGTTTCTCTGGAGGTTTGAAGGTTAAGTTTTTTTTATAAAATATTTTATTTAAAGACTATTAACATTGCAACAAATCTATTAAACTGTATATCAAATGGTTTACATAATGCTACTGTAACTCAAATTGTTCAATTGAATATATTTATTGATTCAACTTCCCAGTCTCTTTTAGTCAGTGCAATTTATAAAAATTACTGCATCAACAATAATCCTGGAACTAAGCGCACTCCACAGTAAGAAAAGCCTAAATCTTCTTGGGTGTTTAGTGTCATTCGAAGCACTGGTGTAGTCTTTTACAATCCATTACATTAATATTTTACAGTGAGCCTCATTTTCTGCCCCCTAAAATGTGTTGAAATGAAACAGATGGGATTTAGACCAAAACATGCCAGAAGTCTAATGCCCAACACAGAGTTATCGTCTGGCCTGCTCTCCTCTTTAGTCAACATACTGTAATTGCCCCTGTTCATGTCAGCCAACATCTACAAACCTCTCTTCAGACAATATTATACCACATTTTCTATCAGTGAAACATGAACTTCCCTCAATCAATCTCCATGGAAAGCCTTAGAAGTCTGAGTGATTATGGCGTTCTTGAAACCACACCATTAAGGTACAGTTAAGTTATACCCATCTTGAATAAATGCTCTACAAGTGTATTAAATAATGTTTAGTATTTCAACTGTATGACAATTTATGAATAAGATAAAGATATGTAGCTTTAGTTTCCCACTTAAGTTGTGCAACATTATACTCAACCCATTTTTACATGCAGCTCACAAAATAAGGAAGAAAAAAGACAAATAAAAATAAATGTCAACCCAAAAGTCGATCTTTCCTCTCGTCTTACCTGAGCTGTCACTTTTCCTCTTGCCATTTCTCTTCTCTGCCTCAGCAGGTGACAGTGTCTGTCTTCCAAAGTCTGCAGGCACACAGTTGGCCCCCGTGGGGGTGCTGCTGCCCAGGTTGGGGGTGCTGGCACAGAGACTGTTCCTGCCAGGGGTGCCTAGGTCTGGGGGTGCGAGGGCACTGTCCTGGGCCGAGTGAGAGTGGGGGTGGGGGTGGCAGAGATTGTGCCGGGAGCTCGCATTGCCAGGAGAGGGCATCTGTGGAATGTGCCAGCCGGCCTGGTGCTGAGGCGGGTGATGCTGCTGTTGCTGTGCCGGGTGATGCCCACGGTGATGGTGGTGATGCCCGCCGAACAGGCCCTCATCACCGGGATAGCCAGAGATGATGCAGGCCGAAGGGGAGGAGGTGGCGGTGGAAGAGGCCAGGTCAGGGTAGGAGACGTGATCCGTGCGTCCGTGGAGAGTCAGCGGAGACTGGGTGAAGGCAGGGTGCAGGGCCTGCACAGTGGCATGGGGGCTGCGGAGGCAGCCAAAGAGCGTGTGATCCATCGCATGCAAACACACAGCCCTCCAGAAAGATAAGGAGGGGGACAAAAAATGAAAGGTAACAAAAAAGTAAGCCAACTAAAAAAGGGGTCAAACAAAACACAGAATATCCAAAATCCACAACTTGTGCTCTTTTCTTAGCTCACCCCAAATTTGTCTCCTTGATAAGAGTTCGATAAAAAAGTTGTGTGTATGTCCGTGTGTGTGTTGAAAGGGGGCTCCAGTAATAATCCTGGGCATGCAGACAGTTGCCAGGCTGCGCAGGATAAACAGTGAACCCTAGATAAGCTGCCGGAGAGATTCTCAGATGACAGGAGAGAGAGGAGACTGGAGACCTGTGGAGTGGAGGGAAAGGTGGTTCCAAAGAACTGCAGTACGAGGGGAGCCGGCAGAGGGAACGTTATAAATAGGCTGTAACGTGAGAGGGAGGCTGGGTCACAGACTGCGTACACTGACCACATGCATATGATCGCCCTCCAAAAAGCACGGCACAATAAATCAGCACTATTAAAATGACTGGTGTCTCGGGAAAGAAGGCCATTTATTTTTCGACTTTCGCTATCTGACTCCTGGTGGCCCCTTTCTTCTTAGAATATAGTCCATAATGTTTAAGATGATGATGGTGTTATGTGATAGGGTTGTACCATTTCATACGAGATGGGATGTAAAAATGTGAACAGACATGAGATAGGGTGTTGGTGTCAAGGGATAGCTCGTTATGTATTGTCTTACCTTTGTTGATATCGTTGTGAGGTTAGTTATGTTGAAGCACGTGTTGCTTTGTTTCCTTTGCAAAGCCATCTCATTCTAGTATACCTCTGTATGCGTAGTTGGTATACACCTTAAAAACGTTTTACCACAGAATATACATATATATGGTATACAGTACCAGTCAGAAGTTTGGACACACCTACTCATCCAAGGGTTTTTCTTTATTTTTACTATTTTCTACATTGTAGAATAATACTTAAGACATCAAAACTATGAAATAACACATATGGAATCATGTAGTAACCAAAAAAGTGTTAAACAAATCTAAATATATTTTATTTTTGAGAAAAAAAACAATGAAATAACACATATGGAATCAAGTATTAACCAAAAAACTGTTAAACAAATCTAAATATATTTTAGATTTGAGAGAAAAAAAAACAATGAAATAACACATGGAATCAAGTAGTAACCAAAAAACTGTTAAACAAATCAAAATATACTTTATATTTGAGGTTCTTCAAAGTAGCCAACCTTTGCCTTGATGCCAGCTTCATGAGGAAGTCCCCTGGAAAGCATTTCAATTAACAGGTGTGTCTTGTTGAAAGTACATTTTTGAGCCAATCAGTTGTGTTGTGACAAGGTAGGGGTGGTATACAGAATATAGCCCTATTTGGTAAAAGACCAAGTCCATATTATGGCAAGAACAGCTCAAATAAGCAAAGAGAAACCACAGTCCATCATTACTTTAAGACAAGGTCAGTCAATCTAGAACATTTCAAGAACTTTGAAAGTTTTTTCAAGTGCAGTCTCAAAAATCATCAAGCGCTATGATGAAACTGGCTCTCATGAGGACCGCCACAGGAAAGGAAGACCCAGAGTTACCTCTGAGGCAAAGGATAAGTTCATTAGAGTTACCAGCCACAGAAATTGCAGACCAAATAAATGCTTCACAGAGTTCAAGTAACAGACACATCTCAACATCAACTGTTCAGAGGATACTGCATGATTCAGGCCTTCATGGTCTAATTGCTCTGAAGAAATCACTACTAAAGGACACCAATAATAAGAAGAGAATTGCTTGGGCGAAGAAACACGAGCAATGGACATTAGACCGGTGGAAATCTGTCCTTTGGTCTGATGAGTAGATGAACGGATGATCTCCGCATGTGTGTTTCGGACTGTGAAGCATGGAGGAGGAGGTGTGATGTGTGGAGGTGCTTTTCTGGGGACACTGTCGGTGATTTATTTAGAATTCAAGGCACACTTAACCAGCATGGCTACCACAACATTCTGCAGTGTTACGCCATCCCATCTGGTTTGCACTTAGTGGGAGTCTAATTTGTTTTTCAACAGGACAATGACCCAAACCACACCTCCATGCTGTGTACAAGCTATTTGACCAAGAAGGAGAGTGACGGAGTGCTGCATCAGATGACCTGGCCTCCACAATCACCCGACCTCAACCCAATTGAGATGGTTTGGGATGAGTTGGACCGCAGAGTAAAAGCAGTCAACAAGTGCTCAGCATATGTGCGAACTCTTTCAAGACTGTTGGAAAAGTATTCCAGGTAACTATCTCATGAAGCTGGTTGAGAGAATGCAAAGCTGTCATCAAGGCAAAGGGTGACTACTTGGAACAATCTCAAATATAAAATATATTTTGATTTGTTTAACACTTTTTTGGTGTTATGTGTTATTTCCTAGTTTTGATGTCTTCACTATTGCTCTACAATGTTGAAAATGGTAAAAATAAAAGAAAAACCCTTGAATGAGTAGGTGTTATTGGTGTTGTGTGTCCAAACTTTTGACTGGTACTGTATGTATATATATATAAACATTAGCTTTTCTATAATAGCTAAATATAAAGATCCTATATTATCTTTACAGAGGCGATGATGATACTACTATATACTATAGAGTATAATATGACCAGTAGGAGTTTATAAAGCATGAAAATACCTAGAGGAGAAGGTATTTCTCTTATCTTATGTCCTATTTCAGTGAGACAGAAGTATTAAAAGTATTAAGCTTGTCATAATCAGATATATACGTAACTTGTTTCGCTCTACAATAGTTGGTTGTATCTAACATATATCTAACAGATTCAATTACATAGGATGAAAGCTGAATCCAATCATTGATTATTTAAATGTAGTAGCAGGAAGGGGTGATAAAACACAGATAAGCCTACAATCAGACTTAAGTCTAATTTTGATATTGTAAAACAAATTGCTGTACAACTTTTGAATTTTTGTGTGCAATTTTTTTAAACAAATAATGATTTGCCTACACACAAAACATTATACCGTTATATTCCAAATTCAGATCAATAAATTCAAATCTCACCGCAAGAATCAGAAATTATAAGCGGCTCATGAATTTACAAATTACAAATTAACAGACCAAATAGCATTAGACTATTGAATTAGCTAAATTAAACAATCCAACCTTTTTCGATCAATCAAGATATTCCAATAGCTGCATGTGTTCACCTGATGTACGGCTAATGCTTATTGCTTCGGTATCATGGTCAGTAGTACACACACCAGAGCTTCAGAGACTACGCTACTACAGCTGGCTGTGCCACATGTATGCAGGCCTGCCTGAGCAAGGAAATTAATTACACTTTGAGAGAAAATGACTTTAGCAGATAGAGAGGAGGCAGGCTGTAACTTGGGCGCTATCGCTCTCCCCATTCCTACCGTGCCTTTCGAAGGGAGCAGCACCGTGTCTACAAACTCCTTAGGTGAGCTTGAACCTTCTACTGTTTACCTTTCAAATTAAGGCTAATAGCAGCGTATGAAAGCTAGATGTTTATTCAGCTCTTCTTCTGGTGTTAATACACGTGGTTTCACTCTCTGGACATTCTGTTCGCGGCATTAGTACCCTGTGGCGAGAGTGTCTCAGTGAATACTACTCTTGTTGCCCCTCGTGTGTTGCTCGAGCCGCCGTGATATGAGTCAAAACCCCCCCACAGGTGGGGATGGTGGAGGGGTGATGGGTAATCCACAGATTTTCTGCTGTGACTAGGAGCCCCGGGTCAGAGATGTTACAGATTAAGCCGGGGAAATGGCACCAATTTGGAGCGTGTTTAATGAGGCTTTAGCCGTGACAGGGCAGATAGCGCAAGGCCAGGATAGCACAGTGCTGGAGACATTAGGTAGAGACCTGCTGCTACTCATCCCTGTCAGTCAGTTAGAGAGGCCCAATACGTCCGAACAATGTGGTTATAGACATAGAGGATGATGTGTAACAAAACAAAAAACACTATGAAATTAATAATAATTCAGTCTGTGTGTATTTATTGTGTAGTTATTGGTGTTGTATGTATTGGCTGGTGCAATCAAATTTCCCCCGTTGGGGATTAACGGTCGGGTAAATTAAATGAAGACCTTGGTCTGACTGTAGATCTGATGGGTTCCCAAAGTCTAATCCGTAGAAGAAGTGTACAAAAAAAAAAAGCTTTTGTCAAATCCTTTTGCAGTTTTTTTTGGTGTCAGTTTTGTCTTACATACAAATTGACGTGGCAATTTAGTGTTTGGGTATAACTGACCATACTAACTGAATATTTCAAGTTAAATGTATTTGACTGAAGAAGAATTATGTGTTTGTGCTTAACATTAGATTAAAAATCTTATGTGTAACGGAGGCCTGGCTATCATCATGAGCTCTTTCTTTTTACTTGATTACCTGCCTCTTACTTAGCTGAGTTTTAATGTTGTGCTTTAGTCAGAAAGCATTGAGGTATATCTCCACAAAAATATCATATATAATGCCCTTTAAGAAGTGTCCATGATCGTTGTCAAAAGGGCCTGAGTTTTTCTGAAAGACAACAAGTTTTTGACAATACAGCATAAAGACTTTCAATCAGGATGCATAAATATACACATATGTAATCTGTTTTAAACCTTGGAATATGAAGCATTAAGCACAAGCAGGCTCACACTTGTATGTTTGTTAATACAACAAACAGTAATCCAATACATCCCAAATGAATACATTAATATAAATATAGGGAGAGAAATATAAAGGGCGTCTACTGATAGTTGTTTTCTCATTCGTGGCAAGTTGGATACGTTTTAATGTGAAAAACATTTATTATGATTTTTCAAACCTGATTTGTCATGTCATCCATATTTAAGAACTGATTATGAGGGACTACAATTTATACACAACCATAATTATTATATGGATATAATTATGATGTTTCTTTAATGTCCATAGGTGAATTGAATATTAATGAGGTTGTTAATTACTTAATTTAATTAATTATTCGACAGCAATAAAATACAATATTTAGTGTGTAAAATTGAATGAATCCAACTTAATATAATTTTTATCTAAATGATACATCTTGTTTTTCACATGGTCTCTACTGTAGTGTTTATACACCAAGCTTTTTCAAATCCTACTTCACAAAACAACTGGTAGTAAAATATTTACTTGAACATAATTTAGCTACACTATACATATGCTTTATATAGAATTTTTCTAAACCCTAAAGACAAGATAATTTAAGATACAAATTAAATGCATTAATTTCTTGACTGTAAAAAAAATCCTATATATTCCTCACAATAAAGTTTGGCATTTAAAGGCTTGTCATGTTGAAATCATTGTGTGGGGACAGTCCCGGTGACTGTGGCAGGGAAATGTTCGTCGCTGCTTGTTTTACTTTGAATTTCAGCTTTAGATTTATGACCGTTGTCAGTAAAATACATGTGGACGTGAAAACTATGTACTTGATATATGGTGCTGTGAGGCACTAACTGTTGTCTCTTCACACTCAGCATTTGAGTGGTAGATCTTTAAAGTAAAAAGAGGTCTCAGTTAATTCAAACCAAGTACTTATCCAAAACCTATCTTGTCATCTATGCCTTATAAATATAGAGTTAGACTTTTTTACATTATTATCTTATTTATGAACTTATTTATGCAGTATTTTTAAGCTTCTGTTATTTTTAAGCATACACTGAGTGTACAAAACATTAGGAACACTTTCCTTTTGCCCTCAGAACAGCCTCAATTCGTCGGGGCATGGACTCTACAAGGTGTCGAAAGTGTTCCATAGGGATTCTGGCCCATGTTGACTCCAATGCTTCCCACAGTTGTGTAAAGTTGTCTTGATGTCCTTTGGGTGGTGGACCATTCTTGACAAACACGGGAAACTGTTGAGAGTTAAAAACCCAGCAGTGTTGCAGTTCTCGACACACTCAAATCAGGTGCGCCTGGCACCGACTACCATACCCCGTTCAAAGGCACTTAAATCTTTTGTCTTGCCCATTCACCCTCTGTATGGCACACATACACAATCCATGTCTCAGTTGTCTCAAGGCTTAAAAATCCTTCTTTAACCTGTTTCCTCCCCTTCATCTACACTGATTGAATTGGATTTAACAAGTGACGTCAATAAGGAATCATAGCTTTCACCTGGATTCAGCTGGTATGTCATGGAAAGAGCAAGTGTTCCTAATGTTTTGTACACTCAGTGTACATTGTTATGTTGAGTAGGATTGCAATGGTCTTGTTTCATTTTGTGGGATGTTGGTTGCAGTTGAATATGCTGTATATTTTCTCTTTTGAGTAAGTACTGTACAATAAAGCTAATGTTTATTACTGAATGACCTTGCATAGTTAAGGTAATATCTATCATACTGTAAATATGAACTGCCAAATATACTGAATGAATGTCGCTCTGGATAAAATGTAATGAAATGTAACATAGCTTTGTTTTATTACTTTTGATTGCATTGTGTAAATACATTTGATCTCATATCTTGTTAGGATATGATGACTATGATAACTATGATAACTATGATGACTATGATAACTATGATAACTATGATGACTATGATGACTATGATAACTATGATAACTATGATGACTATGATAACTATGATGACTATGATAACTATGATGACTATGATGACTATGATAACTATGATAACTATGATAACTATGATGACTATGACAACTATTATGACTATGATGACTATGATAACTATGATAACTATGATGACTATGATGACTATGATAACTATGATAACTATGATGACTATGATAACTATGACAACTATTATGACTATGATGACTATGATAACTATGATGACTATGATAACTATGATAACTATGATGACTATGATAACTATGACAACTATTATGACTATGATGACTATGATAACTATGATGACTATGATAACTATGATGACTATGATGACTATGATGACTATGATAACTATGATGACTATGATAACTATGATAACTATGATAACTATGATGACTATGATAACTATGATAACTATGATGACTATGATGACTATGATTTTGTAAACCTGCCACCAAGATAATGATCGCTTAATAAATCCAAGAAATCTTCTAATGTTTTATTTTATTCAAATTCATTGTAGCTTACCTATCTGCTAGAGATCCTGGTTTTAGTTTAATTCATATCGTTTTTCAGAAGCTATAATTAACATCTAAAATGCATGGAAAATCAAAATTCAGCTCACAAATTCTGATTCATGCTTATATCCCTGTACTACAGAGAAATGAAGGCGGTAATAGTGAGGTGGCCATTGTCTATCGATTGAACAATTATAGACAGCAGGGGTGACATCACCATCTATGGTGCTGCTTGGAGCTGTGGATAGTGTGAGGGTCCTGCTAGGTTCTCAGAACAGGGCGACAGAGCCAGGCTGGCTGCACGGCTGCAGACTCGTGTGGTACTGAGCAGGGCCTAGCACCAGGCAGACCACACCTCAAACAGCTCAGGGTCACCCACTAAAACTCCATTTAGATCTGGACCAAGTACAACCTAGTATCCTACCTCATTTGCACACACTGCACACACTTTTTCTACTATATTATTGACTGTATGTTTGTTTATTCCTTGTGTAACTCTGTGTTGTTGTGTGTCGAACTGCTTTGCTTTATCTTGGCCAGGTCACAGTTGTAAATGAGAACTTGTTCTCAACTAGCCTACCTGGTTAAATAAAGGTGAAAAAAAATATTTAAAAAATAAAACACTAACACCCAAAGTCCCAGGTTGGCGGGTTCCATACACATTACTACAGCGCTAAGCCTCTTTCCTCCTAGCTACATTTGTAAATGCCCTCCACCATGTTGCCCCCCACACTTAGTGAGCCCTGGAAGGCTTCATACTTCAGATGTGAATGGGTGCAAGAAGGCATTGAGTTGGTTCAGACTCCAATCTGTGAATGATGCCTTCAGTGCCATTAGGCCTTAGTGTTTTTGCGATTGCCTCACCCTTGGCTTGTTTCACAATTTGTTACTGACCCCCACAAATCTCATTCACTCCAGCAGCTTGGAAACAGCATTGGGCCAATTCCATCACTTCAGCATCCGTCTGATCGTCCAGTACAACATGCTGTTCCAATAAAACAAATCATTCAGAAGAGTGAAGTCAACGTTTTATGATTTAACGGCTTCCTTCTCTCTTTAGGTTCCTGGGGTTTCTGGCATATTCCCAGAGCGCTAGATTCTCCCACTAGTCACTGACTCAAAGCTCTGACTAACACTCAACGTGTCAAAGTGTTTGTAGAACTTCATTAGCAAGACCTAGCACATTATTCTAGCTCTCCAGTCTCCACCATTGATCTGCTCTCAGGGCGTTGCCATACCATACCACCCTGTCAGTGGCAGGTCCAATGCAACTATCAAAATCCATTGAATTGTTAGTGATCGGTGAAGGTGTTTCCAAGTGGTTTAAACAACAGCATGGCCTAGGACTCTCAACTCGCTCATGGTGGGGAGGTATGCTATGCTATGCTATGTGAACGCTGACCTCTACTGGTAAGTGTTGAGGGGGGGGGGGGGGATATAGATACAGTCATGCTTCAAGTGATCCCAACTGACCTATAGCTATGAGTAAAGCTAACGCATACTTGACCTCTGGTGCCGATGGGGTTATGCTGATCTCACTTCCATTACACAAGCATCTGGAGAGGAATACGATACTAATAGCAATCAGAAATGGTAATCACAATCATCATTATAGTTTTATTTATGGTAATTATCATATACTGTACAACGTACCAGATGGGAAAGTATCAACGTTTTTTTTTACCCATCCCTTATCAGCAATCATTAGATTGATGACTCCAAAACATTTGAAAAGAATGGCTACAACTACAGATTGTCATTAGAATTATTTTAGAATGTTGACATACTGTATTAACCATACTGTAGTATGTCACCTGTGAAGCTGAAAGTGACATAATTTCAATGGTTAAATATCCATATTCTCACATAATCTGATGAGACCATGTTGCCAAGTGAAACATTTTTAAAGTTCAGACATATTTTCTTGACATTTATTAATCTATTATTAGTGTGTGCAGAGCAGATCTGAAGTCAAGGGTTATTGCTGCCCGGTGTCAGTCAGATTTAGCAGCGGCCCAATAGGAACTCTGTGACCTTCGCATATTTTGCACTCAGTGAGGTCATTGGCTGGTCCCCGGGGAGCCATTATCCTCTCTGTCTCCTCTCAAGCTGGGAAGTGGAGTTCCCAAGCATTTCCCTTCTTTCCTCCAGAACAATCCCATGTCTTCCCAATCAGGAGTATCTAGTAGCTGGCTTCACCCGTTTACGGAGTCCACACGGTTTGGAGATGACGCATGACCAGCCGTCTGGGACAATAGGAGGATATTGAGACATACTGTAAGGGTGTCTGAAATGAAATCGCCCCTAACGCTGATAGCGAGGGCTTAGAGCAGTGGTGCTCAAACCTCTCCTCGGGGACCACCAGTCGTTCCATGTATTTCATCTATTCTAGAGCTAGCACACCTGATTCAACTTGTCAACAAACATCAATCCCTTTGGTTAGGTGATTCAGGTGAGCTAGTTCAGAACTGCGACAAAATTGTGATACGTCAGGGGGTCCCCGAGCAGAGGTGTGAGAACGACTGGCTTAGAGAGTATAGGTGATGTTATGGAGGCTCGTTTGGAAATCGTCCAACACAGTCTCAGATTGTGAAAGACTCTGATGTTTTATTGTTTTGTGATTTGCTGTTCGAGAAAACACATTATTGTTCTGAGTCAATCTGAATAACTTAGATCATACAGTAGCTTAATTAACCCTGGAAATAAAACATGTTTTACTCTTTATGTATTAGTTGAACATTAAATACAAATTCCTACATGTCATTCAACATGTAAAATCAAATGCATCCCCATGACATCTGTTGAAGAGAAATGTACAATAAGACATGTACCTATCTCCTGTCTTTTGTTTGTAGTCGTCAGGTGACAGTGCAGTGTGCAGGAGCTGGGAGGGAGGTTGGGGGTTGAATCGGGCTAGCTCGTTGGGACTGAAGAGTGAAGGGGAGGAGGAGGTTTGTACGGGAAGGAGAACAGCATCACTTCCAGGGCTTTCCAGACCTCCCTGGGGCTTCATTATAAGACAGAGAAGAAGGAGGGGGAGGGACTTCCTGTGACAAATAATCCATCTGCACAAACAGAAGCACTGAGGGAGACCTGCGAAAGGAACCAATGTCACAGCAAGACTGTGATAGAAAATTGACACTGAGGAAGGAGAGAGACAGAGAGAGAGAGAGAAAACAAAAGTATAAGTAAAGAGAGATGGGGAGTGCAGGAAGTAAGAAGCTGGAACAGAAAGACAGGGTGTGCAGATTTAAAGAAAATGAGTGGGGGAGTTGGACAGACTCAAGAAGGAATTGAAAACTCCCTGTAGCGTGAAAGCTGCAGCTATTAGTCATCCAAAAGGAAACAATAGGGATGTTGTCAATCTGGGAGAGAGGACTTCCCTCAGGAAGAAGCGTGGGATGGGACAGTATTGGATTTGAGACTATTCTTTTAAAAGTGTGTTTCTCCCCTGCAAAATGTAAAAACATTGTAGCCTACATAGCTTGTTTACCTATGAATTAATACCCACATTAGTTCTCCATTAATTGTTTGTATGGGGCTATTAGAAAACAATGGTAAATCAATCATTCGTACTGTAAGCAATGAATAAAAAACATTTAGTTCATAAATGTGAATTTAAATTTTTTTTTTTTTTTTTTATTATCTATGTACGCGGCGAGATAACTTTTAGTTTTAAAGTACATTTAATACAATTCTACACATTTTGCCATGGTGCGGAGAGAAATTATAATATAATGTTTTGACAAATTTCATGTAATTCTACTCATTTTGCCAGGGAGGCAGTGAGACATTTTTGCAATTTTAAAGCAAGTTTTCTGCAGTTCTACACATTTTGCCATGACTTATGTATGCCATGTTAATGATATCTGAGTGAGAGTGGGGTCCCCTGGAGGTTAGTGCCCCTGGACACGTGCCCTGCATGCTAAACTAACTGGCTAGACTAACTTACCATTCTAAAAATGATTAGCTGACATGGCTAATTGAGTGACTGTCAGTGACAGACTAACCTAACGTAGCAGGCGTAAAATAAATGCCTGAAACTAGACCCCCCCCCCCCCCCACATTATGTATGGTCAAAAACTGTAGGGGGAGGTTCTCTTCTGCACTGTTCAACCAATCCAGTAAATGCGGAGGAGGAGTTAAGATGGAGTCACGCCTTTTTAATGTGAATTTTTTTTATAGTAATCATGGCCAGATACGACCGGGCATGCAGGTCACGTGCTAAGGGGCCCTGACCTCCAGGGGGCCCCCATTGATTTTGTTAGTCACTCTCACTCAAGCTCTCTCTTCCATTTCCCCTGAAAACTGGAACATCCGGTTGTTGATGTCCCCGCTGAGACTAATGACTGAAAAAACTAAAGAAAAACTGCTGATGCACAACCAAATTTCAAACTTGCACCTTGTGTGTTCTACAATTCTAACTGTCAACAGTAAGTTGAGTCGGGGGCCCTCTAGCGGCCAGGGTCCCTAAGCGACCGCATATGCTGCTTATGCCTAGAGCTGGCCCTGTCGCTGACTGTTCCTGAATCACACATTGTCTTAACAAATTCCTCACACCTCTTTGAAGAAATAAACTCCTCTCCTTCGACTAGTTTTGACTCAGTGCTTCCTCAGTGTCTTCCCAGCTGTTTACGTTTACTAATTATAGTTGTTGATATTGAATGACCCACACTGACGCACCAAAGCACCATGCATTGCCAGAGAAGTCCCAGATCAAGTGAGAAAAAATCCCCCTAATTCAGTCATCACTGTTGGCCAGCATAACGATGAACTGTGGGTTGTAATGTTTATATCTGTCCCCCTACACTTGTTAGCTCCTTTAGGCCTATACGGCTTTTATACATACTGTCTCAACGTCACTAGTAACTGCTTTACCTTCAACTTCAGCATAATTTGAATATATGTATTTATACAATGTATACATTGTATATATATGGTATTTTACAAAGCATGAGCTTTGACATCCTCTAAACACGTTTGACAGACATATAACTACTTTTCCCACATGTACAATGTCCCCCAGTGTAGTTATTGAGGTAACACACATCTCTCAATTCAAGATGAAAGAACACCAAGCATTTACAGGAACATTCTCACATGTCACTCATGTTCACTGACGTCAGTCTTGTTGTTCAGCAATCAACACATCATTTCCCTTTCTCCTCGATAAATAAACCCTACTAAAAGATTGCCTCCTGGTATTAAAATGCCTAACACTGAGCGACACTGCCATAGTTGTGGTAAGTCGTGTAAATAACTGTTCTGCTGAGGGCCTGCTGATCAAACACTGCACCAAACACCATTTTCTTTCTTAATCGACTGTATCATACACCCCCATCTGTTTACCTTCAACCAGATTGCCATTTTATAGAGCTGATTACTACGTGCTAATTACACTACACAGAGGGTTGGAGTCAGAACACACAGCAGGCAAACACAGTACGCACACAGGCTGGAATACACACACAGACTCGTACATGCAAACACACAGGCTTTGAACACACACAAACCCTGGTTTTCACACAGAGGCTGGTACACACACACACACACACACTGCTCCAGCGGTTTACATGTGGCCTCCATTTTGCGGTGGCGTGTGATAATCAATATGATCAGAATTCTGACTAACAAATGCTCCAGCAGCGCTGGTAGAGTAAACAGGAAGTACATCTAGATCACATCAGTGTAGCATTCTACTGTAAACACTTTGTTCAAAGTTCGTATTTGTGGCATCCCGTGCTGAAGGGAGATGCCGGCTGACACTCTTGGCGCTCTCCACAAGAAAGAGCTGTTGGAGAAATAGAGCTGTGAGTTTATGGGTTTGGCCATTTACGAGTTTCGCCAGAGCATCTGGTGGCTTTAATCACATGGGGGGAAATTAGTCAGAAACGTAGGAAAGGTGAGGAGGAGGCAAGGTTTGGGTCAACTGGAGAGGGAGTCTCATAGGCCACCCTCTCTGTGTACTGAAAGGCTGTGTTGATACTTTACTTCACAAATATGACTCATTTTCAATAGACATTTATGCTTATTTATGCAGGGTTGGGGTCAATTCCATTTCTAATTCAGCCAATTCACCTCTTGAATTGAAAGTCAATGTACACATAGAAAACAACAGGCAATATTCAAGTCATGAAATGGAATTGACCCCAACCCTTTGTGCCCATGTAAAGTTGTTCCTCGTCTGCACACGTGTTCGCTGCAGCTATCAAAGGTCACAGTTCACGGTCATTTTAACAGTGAACATCAGGTTCACTTAAAGGAGAGGGGAGGAAGCTGGCGTTTCTAGCAGTGACTGAAACTGATCCATCTCCCATCTCAAAGGTGCACACCAGACACATGCAAGTGGAATCACCACAGTGAAATTGATCTCGGCGTGAACTGAATGAGTGAAGTGTATCATAGCCCTTTGCTATGTCCATGTGTGCGTGCACGTGAAAGACCTGCATGCAAGTGTGTGTGTGTCTTAGCATGTGTGCACACGTGCATGTGTAGACGCATGTGTGTGTACGTGCGAATGTGTATGTGTGTGTGTGCATGTGTGAGTGCCGACTGACATATAACCCGTGGGCTAATGTAATCTGATGGCAAAGAGAGGCGTGATGCGATAACTTCTACCCCTCAAATTAGTAGCATTTTTAACGAGCCTGCCCACACACTGTTAACAAAGTTCTCACGACGGCAGACCTAATAATTAACTCTGGAGCTCCCCAGATGAGCTCCAGGAGAGTAAGGAGCCCCATATATCATCCAACTATAGAGTAAGTCCCCCCTCCTCAGAATGGAAACAATATAATAAAATGTCTCTAGTGACATAAAACAAAACTCGACGGAGGAGAGGTTAGCTCATTTGGGGTTTAAAAAATGAAAACGTCTGAAATGATCCTGTTCTTTATGGCCTGCCTGTCTGTGTAAGTCCCCAGATTTATTTTGGTGTCTGCACAGCAGGGCATAAATCATCTCTGGTCCCTCTCCCTCTATATATGTCCTTCTTTTTCTCTCTCCCTATTTCGCTCTCCCTCTGTCTCTCTTCCTTCTCTCTCTCTCTCTTTCCCTCTCGCTCTGTCTCTTGTCCTTCTCTCTCTCTCTTTCCCTCTCTCTCTCGCTCCCTCTCTCTCCCTCTCTGATGTCAGAGCGTGGGATGTGGCCATCAGCGTCTGTAGCAGGAAAGGGTCCTTTTTTCTCTCCTCCGGAAGAATTAGGCCTCGAGACATTACCACATTGTATTTTGCGGTGCAGTTTTGGGGGAACACTCCTGGCGCTGGCCAGGCCTGTGTGCCTCTGGGGCCTCTTTCCCCCTCTCTCTTTAATTAGATTATAACCGGGTCCCCATTTTGTCATTCTGCTGCCTGGGCTCCATCCTCCAATCTGCCAACCCGCTACAGTACCTTCGCCGGCCGCGGCACCGTAATATCTGGTCTTAAGGGTAGGAAATGACTTAAATGTCGGTTAGACAGGATTCTGTTACACCCAATGGTGTGCTGACAAAACAGCCAGGGTAATGGAGATGTTAAAAGTGCGAGAGCAATTGAGATTTACGGCCCAGGTTCTATGAAAAGTGCACACCCGACCAAAAGCACCACAGGCTGCGCTGCTGTGGCCGGGAAGACATTTGGGCCGCAGCTGAGAGAACCATCACCACCCGGGGCAACTCCAAAACTGCCAATTAGATGCGCAGGGACTGTTGCAGATCAATACATTTCACTCGAGCATGGCGCTGCTACTCAGAGGCCCAGACTTAATTTGTAAGGAATAAGGGAAAGAGGAGGAAAGAGGCAGTCGGTCTGGACGCGTACTGAAGTCTCTGAAGTACAGCCACTGGAACTCTCGTCTAGCGCAAGTTATGGAATTATCTGAAGTTGTCTACCCAGCAAGAAAAACAACATGGAGTCATTATGGAATGATACATTGCATATAGCAGGGGCCAAACTCCTAGAACAAGCATGAGAAGTCATGGCTCTACAATATATCTCGAAATTGCTCAAATACATTATCCAAAAGCTAGATAGAAAAGATAATAAATATCAATGGGTCTTCAACTGCTTGAAGTTGATTCATTGGTAACTCTTGTGGGTTTAAATGATACAAAACATTCACGCAGTGACACATGCACCAACAGGCATACATTAAATCCACCCCAGAGCTGTCTATCTAAATGGGACGTGACAGCAGAAGGAAAGTCAGAGCGACGTCTGGAGACTCCCCTCAGGGGAAGTGAATAGTATGACTGATTCGGAGTCGTAAATCATTTCGGGGAGACGCTGGGAGCTGCCAAAGGGAGAGTGTTTTCCATGTAGACTACTGAGAGAGGAGCTCTTCGAAGACGTTTCGCTGCACAGCGTGGTGGCTGGGTGGATGGCTGAAACTGTGTGTTACTAGTAATTTCTTCCCAAAACAATTCAAATCATGACGCTATGATATGATAACAAAGTATGTCGCTTTAGGCTTGAGGGTTTCATCTGGGGAATGGTTGCAATCTTTCACAACACTGCAATGGGAATATGCTCAGGCCCTGAGGCATGTTCTGCTCTCGTGTTTTCAGTTCTGTACAAATGGGAATTAAAAGTGTGACTGGGAGTTTGCGTAGGTGTGTGTGTGTGTTAACTCGACACTCACTGAAGGTGTCCTCGATTGAGAGGCATCCAAGGAGTTGAGGAGGAAAGAAACAAATATGAATGCTTCCTCCGGCGGAGGAGGGAAGATACCTTGAAATATGTTGATATTCCATCCTCTGTATTGCATACAGATTTACAACATGGCCGTCAGAGCGATGGGGCTCCTGCCGTGAAAGAAAGCTCACAGGTAAAACCAGTGCCAGGTCCACAGCTGCTTCCAACTAACAGCTCTCTCTTTCTCTCTCCGTCCCTGCTCTCTCTTTCTGTCCCCCCCCCCCCCACTCACATCATTGCACAGATCACACCGCACATCAAAATGGGATTCAGTAAAAAATGTAATTGTTTCTAAGTGATGTACTTTACCAGACATTCAGTCCAATTAGACCCTCCTACTACCCCATATTTATGAATAGCAGTTACTGCAAGACCATTTGTAACTGAGTGGTTTAGTCTAGAGTCCATGACACACAGCACACTAGAGTGAAATAACTGTAGAGCTCCATCCTAATCCCAGTCTAACTCCTAGACCTCTTCCCTCTGTTTGGTTTCTCAGCTGTTTAGTTTACATAAGAGGGACATCCCCATTTGTAAAGTTCATCACCACATCCCCATCCACACACGACTCACACTCTCCACCTACGACAGAGCACTTCTACCCTTCCAAATACAAATAATCAGCCATGATGAGCGATAGGGCCGGCCTGCGGAGGTAATCGTAGTGGCGGATAATCACAGAGCCCAATTTAGACCACTTTGTTCTACTGAACCAAGCCCACCCTAGGATCTTGGCATGGGGCTGCTATGTCGGCTGGATTTGGACATCGTTCCTGCTGATGGAGTCTTTTGGATGTGTTTGGATCAGGTTTGTTTCCCAAACCTCTCCTCGAGTACCCCAAGCTAGTTCCACATGTTTGATGTAATCCAGCAATAGCACACCTAATTCAGCTAATGATGGGCTTGATGATTAGTTGACTATTTAAATCAGGTGTGCTATTACTGGAATAAATCAAATAAGTGAAACTGCCACGGGGTACTCAAGGAGAAGTCTGGGAAACACTGGTTTAGGCTGTAACTGGGGTCCAGAATCTTTCTTTGTCAGTTCACACCTGGCTTTACACACATGGCCATGTGAATTGAACACAGTGGGGGATGGGACATGCAGGCCAGGCACAGGAGGTTGGTGGCACCTTAATTGGGGAGGATGTGCTCATGGTAATGGCTGGAGCGGAGTAGGTGTAATGGTATCAAATACACCAAACAAATGGTTTCCATGTGGTTGATACCATTCCATTCACTCACCATTCCAGCCATTATTATGAGCCGTCCTCCCTTCAGCAGCCTCCACTGAGGCCAGGCTATAACTAGGGCCAAGAATCTTTCCTGGTCATGTCATGTGGTCAGGTAAAACTCCTGGCCCTACCCAAGGGCATGTGTGTTGAGCACAGTGGGGAATGGGACAGGCCAGGACTGGGGCTGATGTCAGACAGTACTTCAACAATGTCTGCCCGAGTCTTTGTTTCCTCGTTTCATAGGAACCCATCAGAGAGCTGATACCCTGCTGATTCTCATCTATAAAGCTCACTGCATGTGTGGACCAGTGACAGCTCTGCGAGAGAGAATGTGCAATGAATTTATGTGGTGAAAAGCAGAGACCATGTAGGACTTAAGGGAGAGAGTGAGAGATGGAGGGAGTGAGTGATGGAGGGAGTGAGGGAAGGAGGGAGGGAGTGAGGGAAGGAAAGAAAAGACAATGCTTTAAAAGGGACAGGAAAATCACTGAAGAAAAATATTATTCAACATTTATTTAGAGAGCAACACAGAGAGGGGTGAGACAAAGGAGTGTTATCAACAGAATTTGGAGAAGTGAGAAGTGGAAAGGAGCGTTTTGAGGAGGTGTTGCAGGAAGAGTGGTTTATGTGCAATATTTGTAGAGGGCTGAGAGCATGGTGAGCACACCGGATGTGTGTGTAGCTGTAAAACACATGGCTGTATGAGTGAAAGGTAATGGTCCATAGGGTGTGAATGTCTACATTCCAGATGTAGTGTGTGTGAGCGTCTCCCTCCCTCCCTCCCTCACACACACACGTCGCGATTCTCTGTATCTCTTCTTACATCTATGGTCAAAATATTCTCTCTAGTTGCAAATGAGCATAAGACAAAACTGGAGCGTTTTACCCACTGTAAGCTGTGTTACTCTGTCTGCTGTTTGTGTTAACCATTTACATCCTCAGTACTCAGTTCATCTCACCTCAATCATTTTCTCCTTTATCTGGTTGATTTTGATGAATGTGTTGTATACTGGAAAACGTAACCCTCCATGTCAGTCTTTTATACACCAATATAGTTGATCCCATAACGGTGGTCATTGTGTGTATAAAACCGACCCTGAGACAACAACCATGCACTTGGTACTGAAGGATGACAGATACTGTTTGCATTTGTTGGCCCAAGGGCTGGTGATTGCTGTAATTATAACCAATCGAATAAACTACCTCAATCTCCTCGATTATAATTCACACACACACACACACACTCCACTAGAAGGCAGTATTGATGTATGCAAAACTGCTGACCCTGCTGAATTTGTGGTGTATTTTGATGGTTATATTGGTTCGCTAATACAGAACTAGTATATTTTATTAATATATATTTTTACTATATATACTTTCAGCACCCTCAGCACCCCTACTTCCCGTAACTATGCTTTGTACCTCTCATAATAGCTTTAGTGACGATCTAGATTTGGAATGACATCATAAGAGGCACTCAACAGAACTGACCTGGGTTCAGCTCACTAAATACCTCACCTCCTGACTGTAAATAACACTGTTGTACTTGGCACCATATCTCCTACACACCCTGACCTGGGTTCAGCTCACTAAATACCTCACCTCCTGACTGTAAATAACACTGTTGTACTTGGCACCATATCGCCTACACACCCTGACCTGTGCATCCCGTCTGTATACGGTATCCTCTAAACTTTGACTGCTCTTTTTCCCCTTGATATATTTGTTTTTCAGTATCCAGGAAGAACGGTTTTCTTGTGGTCTGTGAGTGTATTCTCTGCTGCTTTATGTTCTAAGGGACCCTTTGGCCCAGAGTTCCTAAACTTAGTGATCCAAGTAGTGATCCTAGTTTAGAGGAAACTCTAACACTCACACACACACTCTCTCTCACACGCGAGCACACACACACACACGCGCGCGCACACAAGCGCACCCCTCGGGGCCTCCCCTCGGGGCCTCCAGGAAAGCGCCAAGGCCATAATCAAACCTGTCTGGTGAGGGTGATGACTGGCTGTCTGATCTACAGACCCCCATTTAGTTGGAACTGTGTTAGTTCTCCTCCTATTAGCGATTACCAACAACGACGAGACGGCCTACAGGGAGGAGGTGAGGGCCCTTGGAGTGTGGTGTCAGGAAAATAACCTCACACTCAACGTCAACAAAACAAAGGAGATGATCGTGGACTTCAGGAAACAGCAGAGGGAGCACCCCCCTATCCACATCGACGGGACAGTAGTGGAGAGGGTAGAACGTTTTAAGTTCCTCGGCGTACACATCACGGACAAACTTATTTTTTTATTTTATTTTTTTTTATTATTTTATTTTTTTATCCCATTTTCTCCCCAATTTTCGTGGTATCCAATCGCTAGTAATTACTATCTTGTCTCATCGCTACAACTCCCGTACGGGCTCGGGAGAGACGAAGGTCGAAAGCCATGCGTCCTCCGAAGCACAACCCAACCAGCCGTACTGCTTCTTAACACAGCGCGCCTCCAACCCGGAAGCCAGCCGCACCAATGTGTCGGAGGAAACACTGTGTACCTGGCCCCCTTGGTTGGCGCGCACTGCGCCCGGCCCGCCACAGGAGTCGCTGGAGCGCGATGAGACAAGGATATCCCTACCGGCCAAACCCTCCCTAACCCGGACGACGCTATGCCAATTGTGCGTCGCCCCACGGACCTCCCGGTCGCGGCCGGCTGCGACAGAGCCTGGGCGCGAACCCAAAGACTCTGGTGGCGCAGTTAGCACTGCGATGCAGTGCCCTAGACCACTGCGCCACCCGGGAGGCCCATCACGGACAAACTTAATTGGTCCACCCACACAGACAGTGTGGTGAAGAAGGCGCAGCAGCGCCTTTTCAACCTCAGGAGGCTGAAGAAATTCGGCTTGTCACCAAAAGCACTGACAAACTTTTACAGATGCACAATCGAGAGCATCCTGTCGGGCTGTATCACCACCTGGTACGGCAACTACTCCGCCCATAACCGCATGGCTCTCCAGAGGGTAGTGAGGTCTGCACAATGCATCACCGGGGGCAAACTACCTGCCCTCCAGGACACCTACACCACCCAATGTCACAGGAAGGCCATAAAGATCATCAAGGACAACAACCACCCGAGCCACTGCCTGTTCACCCCGCTATCATCCAGAAGGCGAGGTCAGTACAGGTGCATCAAAGCAGGGACCGAGAGACTGAAAAACAGCTTCTATCTCAAGGCCATCAGACTGTTAAACAGCCACCACTAACATTGAGTGGCTGCTGCCATACATGTAAAAAAAATATCACTAGCCACTTTAAACAATGGCACTTAATATAATGTTTACATACCCTACATTACGCATCTCATATGTATATACTGTACTCTATACCACCTACTGCATCTTGCCATCTTTATGTAATACATGTATCACTAGCCACTTTAAACTATGCCACTTTTATATGTTTACATACCCTACATTACTCATCTCATATGTATATACTGTACTCGATACCATCTACTGCATCTTGCCTATGCCGTTCTGTACCATCACTCATTCATATATCTTTATGTACATATTCTTCATCCCTTTACACTTGTGTGTATAAGGTAGCTGTTGTGAAATTGTTAGGTTAGATTACTCGTTGGTTATTACTGCATTGTCGGAACTAGAAGCACAAGCATTTTGCTACACTCGCATTAACATCTGCTAACCATGTGCATGTGACAAATAAAATTTGATTTGATCATTCAGCTCTGTAAAACAGTGAATAACAGTGAAAAATTGGCCTAGCTCTGCGATGTGGTGGCCACGGTCTCCATATCTGGCTAGAGTAAAACTCTGCTCAGACATAACAAATGTCTATGACAGTGATTTCTGTCAGACGCACTCTGGTAGACCATGAGCAGGGTTGTGTAGGTTACTTTCTAAATGTAATCCGTTACAAGTTACAAGTCCAAAATTGTAATCAGTAACATTACTTTTGGATTACCCAAACTCAGTAACGTAATCTGATTACATTCCGTTACTTTTAGATTACTTTCCCCTTAAGAGGCATTAGAAGAAGACAAAAATGTATGTTACCAATTGAAAGACATCTATTGCAGGATAAATCAATGTTAAAGTTGACATAGCTGGCCATATATGGATGCTACATTTTACTTTATGGATTGGTTATGTAGGCTTCTTCTAACCCATCGCTTTCTAGTACATATAATAATACTATTAAATGATATCTTTACATTAAAAATCAAAGTCTATCAGAATTCCAGTCAACGCAATAAATGTTATACCCCTTGATCTTCAAGAACAGGACTTGGAAATATGGAAGAATAGATTAGCCAAATTGTTTTACCTGAGCATGACCCAAAAAAACTAAGGACTTATTAGCCAGCCCTACTCTGTTGTTACTGATTTTGTTGTCATGGAGGACTGATTTGGCTCATTGATTTGAGTTGAAAAATAAATGCTGCACTCATGGAATGGCATGCTTTGCCAAAAGTGTGCAAAGCTGTCATCAAGGCAAAAAGTGGCTACTTTGAAGAATCTAAAATATAACACTGTTTAACACTTTTTTGGTTACTACATGATTCCTTATGTGTTATTTCATAGTTTTGATGTCTTCACTATTATTCTACAATGTAGAAAATAGTAAAAATAAAGAAAAGTCCTTGAATAGGTGGGTGTGTCCAAACTTAGTAGGTGTGTCCAAACTTTTGACTGGTACTGTATATATAATTTATAAGTCCAAAAATAGATGTAGAAACTACAGATTGCCCCTTTAAGTCTATCAAAAGTGTGCAAGTTTGAACATGTGTCCATTAGGCCTATGGATTTCATTAGGCCTAATCCGTTACTCCCCAACCCTGACCATGAGACTGGAACCATGAGGCTAAAGGAGGGAGAGGGTAAGCCAAGGTGTCTAGATCAGAAACACTGATTACCAAATATTTTGTTAACAAACAAAGAGATAAAGATCAGTGTTCACACCTCTTTTACAAAATAAAAATATGTTTATTGCCTGTACACCTGTTTTACGCTAAATGTATCGTAACTCTTCAGATCACGGTGTGCTACAGCAGTGTTTTCCAACCCTGGTCCTCCAGTACCCCCAACAGTACACTTTGTATTATTTTATTTTTAACCCCCTTTTTCTCCACAATTTTGTGATTACGAGCTTGTCTTATCGCTGCAACTCCCCAACGGGCTCGGAAGAGGCGAATGTCGAGTCATGAGTCCTCCGAAACATGACCCGCCAAGACGTGCTTCTTAACACCCGCCCGGAACCCAGCTGCACCAATGTGTCGGAGGAAACATCGTTTAACTGACGACAGAAGTCAGCCTGCAGCCCCCCGGCCCGCCACAAGGAGTCACTAGAGCGCGATGAGAACAGTACACATTTTTATTGTAACCCTGGACAAGCACACCTGATTCAACATGTCAACTCATCATCAAGCCTCAATGAGTTGTGTGAGGTGTGTTTGTCAAGGGCTACAATGAAAATGTGTACTGTTGGGGGTATTCTAGGACCAATGATGGGAAACGCTGTGCTACAGCAAATACCACCATGGAAGTGAGCTCAATGAGAGTCCCTTGTGGAGAATGAACAAACTACAACTCTAAAGAGCTCATGCTGTACCATGATTATCCACCAGGTGTCCCTATATTGTCAGAGATGAACGATAATGTAAATCTGAGTACACCAATGTTTCTGATTAGTGTCTAGCCCTCAGACAAGCAACTAATGAACTGAAAGACAAGCAAATCAAATATAGAAAATGTTTGAACACAAAGACAAGTCATCATATTTTGATAAAACCTTCCCTCTGAAAACTGAAACGAGGTAAATAGATATTTTTTGAAGTCATTCCCTCATGTCTAGAAGCATGCAGAGTGGAGTGATCCTGACTATCCCTGAGGCAGCATCCTTCAACAGTCAGTATTCCACTACATTTTGGAGGATGTAAAATGTTGGAAATCGGATCCGCCCTGGAAGTGTAAATGGCATATACAAAGCAACAACAAAACCAATCGCTCTCCACCTCGGTACGGTTGCTGTGGAATGTGCCGGGATCAAGAGTAAAAAAACCTTTGATGTTGAGACTTTCTTCCACTCCTGTGAGAAAAACATTAACCTGAGGGAATCCTTGTTCTCTCTCTGGGATTCTCTCTCTTTCACAAACACACACGTTATCACAAGCACACTTACAACACACACACAGGTGTGAGTGATGGCTGACAGAGGAGGGATAAACAAAGTTACACTACTAACCTGGGCTCTGTATACCTTTGTACTATGCCTCACTTAAAGACTTACAGTAGGATGATAGACTATTGCCTTGGGCTCCCTCTTACTGTGTATGATTAGTCCATACAGCTCCAGGAAGTTACTGTGAAGAAGCTGGAGCTTCAATAGGACTAAGCTGCTTCATTATGGGCTCAACTGATGTGTGGGGTCTCAGACAAAGCAATTACACTTGTCCCCATCATGTTCTGTATATTTACCAGGAACACTGATGTAAGGTCTGTGCTACTGTATCTGTTTGAATGGAATATTCCACCTGTCGGGATTATGTCATTGTAATGCCATAGGGAGATTCTCTACAAAATGGTCAATACAGTACTGAAACCAACGGGAGATGTCCGAGGTGGTCTGCGAACCCCACAATGTTGCGGTCATAGTATAATCAAAACAAAGACAATTTTTGTGATGGCTAAAATGAAAAGAAAAGTCATTTTATTGAAAGCAATATTTTAATAACATTTTAATGTGCCACTCATTTTATACCTCCACTCAAACATGGCAGTACAAAATCACACATGTATACAGTAATGTCAACTCCTCTCCTCCATTCAGCAGCACCTTTATCCAGTGATCTAGAGACCATTCCACATAAAAAACTATAGTATACTATGGTATATATACTATAGTATTAAGTGTAGTGTTTTTGCAGACTTTGCTGTACTGTTTACGGTAGTATACTGTTGTAATCTGTAGTAGTTACAGTTAACTATAGTATAAATACTGTAGTAATAGAAAACTGTAGTATATACTATAGTAATTAATGTAGCGTTTTTGAAGATAGTAGTATACTGTAGTATTTACTGTTGTGTTATTGCAAACTAGTTTTTGCGGACATTACCGTAGTATTTACTATAGTGTTTTTGCGGACATTACTGTAGTATTTACTATAGTGTTTTTGCTTTATTATCTTTGACATAGAAGTGGAGGCTTTCTCCTTCAGGAAGCCAATGGAGAAATACTAAGAGAGCTAATTTTCTATAACCTGTAGGTAGGTGGGACTGGGGTCTGATCGGATAGTTCAGAGCTTCTGCTCTTTCTATAACCTGTAGTCAGATGGGACTGGGGTCTGATCGGATAGTTCAGAGCTTCTGCTCTTTCTATAACCTGTAGGCAGGTGGGACTGGGGTCTGAACGGATAGTTCAGAGCTTCTGCTCTTTCTATAACCTGTAGGTAGATGGGACTGGGGTCTGATCGGATAGTTCAGAGCTTCTGCTCTTTCTATAACCTGTAGGTAGGTGGGACTGGGGTCTGATCGGATAGTTCAGAGCTTCTGCTCTTTCTATAACCTGTAGGTAGATGGGACTGGGGTCTGAACGGATAGTTCAGAGCTTCTGCTCTTTCTATAACCTGTAGGTAGATGGGACTGGGGTCTGAACGGATAGTTCAGAGCTTCTGCTCTTTCTATAACCTGTAGGTAGATGGGACTGGGGTCTGAACGGATAGTTCAGAGCTTCTGCTCTTTCTATAACCTGTAGGCAGGTGGGACTGGGGTCTGATCGGATAGTTCAGAGCTTCTGCTCTTTCTATAACCTGTAGGTAGGTGGGACTGGGGTCTGATCGGATAGTTCAGAGCTTCTGCTCTTTCTATAACCTGTAGGTAGATGGGACTGGGGTCTGAACGGATAGTTCAGAGCTTCTGCTCTTTCTATAACCTGTAGGTAGGTGGGACTGGGGTCTGATCGGATAGTTCAGAGCTTCTGCTCTTTCTATAACCTGTAGGCAGGTGGGACTGGGATCTGATCGGATAGTTCAGAGCTTCTGCTCTTTCTATAACCTGTAGGTAGATGGGACTGGGGTCTGATCGGATAGTTCAGAGCTTCTGCTCTTTCTATAACCTGTAGGTAGATGGGACTGGGGTCTGATCGGATAGTTCAGAGCTTCTGCTCTTTCTATAACCTGTAGGTAGGTGGGACTGGGGTCTGATCGGATAGTTCAGAGCTTCTGCTCTTTCTATAACCTGTAGGTAGGTGGGACTGGGGTCTGATCGGATAGTTCAGAGCTTCTGCTCTTTCTATAACCTGTAGGTAGGTGGGACTGGGGTCTGATCGGATAGTTCAGAGCTTCTGCTCTTTCTATAACCTGTAGGTAGGTGGGACTGGGGTCTGATCGGATAGTTCAGAGCTTCTGCTCTTTCTATAACCTGTAGGTAGATGGGACTGGGGTCTGATCGGATAGTTCAGAGCTTCTGCTCTTTCTATAACCTGTAGTCAGATGGGACTGGGGTCTGATCGGATAGTTCAGAGCTTCTGCTCTTTCTATATCCTGTAGGTAGATGGGACTGGGGTCTGATCGGATAGTTCAGAGCTTCTGCTCTTTCTATAACCTGTAGGTAGATGGGACTGGGGTCTGATCGGATAGTTCAGAGCTTCTGCTCTTTCTATAACCTGTAGGTAGGTGGGACTGGGGTCTGAACGGATAGTTCAGAGCTTCTGTTCTTTCTATAACCTGTAGGTAGATGGGACTGGGGTCTGATCGGATAGTTCAGAGCTTCTGCTCTTTCTATAACCTGTAGGTAGGTGGGACTGGGGTCTGAACGGATAGTTCAGAGCTTCTGCTCTTTCTATAACCTGTAGGTAGATGGGACTGGGGTCTGATCGGATAGTTCAGAGCTTCTGCTCTTTCTATAACCTGTAGGTAGGTGGGACTGGGGTTTGAACGGATAGTTCAGAGCTTCTGCTCTTTCTATAACCTGTAGGTAGATGGGACTGGGGTCTGATCGGATAGTTCAGAGCTTCTGTTCTTTCTATAACCTGTAGGTAGGTGGGACTGGGGTCTGATCGGATAGTTCAGAGCTTCTGCTCTTTCCTTAACCTGTAGGTAGGTGGGACTGGGGTCTGATCGGATAGTTCAGAGCTTCTGCTCTTTCTATAACCTGTAGGTAGATGGGACTGGGGTCTGATCGGATAGTTCAGAGCTTCTGCTCTTTCTATAACCTGTAGGTAGATGGGACTGGGGTCTGATCGGATAGTTCAGAGCTTCTGCTCTTTCTATAACCTGTAGGTAGGTGGGACTGGGGTCTGAACGGATAGTTCAGAGCTTCTGCTCTTTCTATAACCTGTAGGCAGGTGGGACTGGGATCTGATCGGATAGTTCAGAGCTTCTGCTCTTTCTATAACCTGTAGGTAGGTGGGACTGGGGTCTGATCGGATAGTTCAGAGCTTCTGCTCTTTCTATAACCTGTAGGCAGGTGGGACTGGGATCTGATCGGATAGTTCAGAGCTTCTGCTCTTTCTATAACCTGTAGGCAGGTGGGACTGGGATCTGATCGGATAGTTCAGAGCTTCTGCTCTTTCTATAACCTGTAGGTAGCTGGGACTGGGGTCTGAACGGATAGTTCAGAGCTTCTGCTCTTTCTATAACCTGTAGGTAGATGGGACTGGGGTCTGATCGGATAGTTCAGAGCTTCTGCTCTTTCTATAACCTGTAGGTAGATGGGACTGGGGTCTGATCGGATAGTTCAGAGCTTCTGCTCTTTCTATAACCTGTAGGTAGGTGGGACTGGGGTTTGAACGGATAGTTCAGAGCTTCTGCTCTTTCTATAACCTGTAGGGAACACATTGATGATGGGTGGCACAAATTGGGATATGGGGGAGGGTAATGCTGTAGTATTTACTCTAGTTAAAAATGTGTAGTGTTTTTGCAGACATTACTGTGGTATTTACTATAGTATTCTACAAGATTCTATAGTAAGTACATCACATGATCGAGGGATACTACAGTGTGTAGTATATTATACTACAGTTTACTACAGAATTATTTAGTAAGTACTGTAGTATTTCTCCATGTGAATGAAACGCAGTACTGTTTGAAGTCTCAGACCATAGGACTATAGACAGTCTCACACACTTGCAAAGCGAACTGTCTCCATATACACCCGTCTCATGTTAAACTCTTCCCTATCACACGGTTCCTTTTTCTCGTGCAGTTCATGTCATACACAGAGTTTTAAGGCTCAGAGTGTTTCTCAAACACACACCTTGTGGCAAAGCCGTAGGTGGGTAGTGATAGGGGTGGTCCGAGGCGAGGCTGGACGAAGTGGTCTGCTCTTCTGGGTTAGCTCACGCCTGGAGCAGCTGTCCTGTAAGGGCGGGGCTTCTGTCCCGGATCAGAGCACATGACTTCTGGGCCACCCTCTCCACTGACCGCCCCCAAAGTGTAGCTTCCTGCAGCATCCACAAACATACAGAGAGACACTGTTAGGATCCTCAGTGCATACAGACACAGAGAGATGGCGTTTGGATCGTCTGCATAATCTGATCCACAGACAGACATACTGTGCTGCTGCATATCCTGATATATCAAACCAATCACAGTGGGGAGGACCTCCTTCGCACACGTTTGACTGTTCAAATACAATACACAGCCCTTTGAGCTTATTTAGAACAGACAAAAACAGTACAATCCACCAAGTATACCCATCGATGTTCAGACACACACACACAACCTGCTGGGATCACACCAGAAGCCTTGTGATTGACAGATACCGTGTCTTACACAGAACCTCCCATGTCGAGTCCATTGTCTCTTAGGAGGATTCCTCCCTGGAAAAGCAGCCCTTCTCACGTTCTCCGGTGTTGTAATGCCTAGCGCATGTCCATAAAATCAGCCAAACAAACATCTGAATTCTCCTAAATCAAATTTTGTTAAGAATTCCCATTTGCAGGGTGGGTGGGGGAATGATTGTTGCCCACATGTGATTCGATAGCGAGTTCAATCAACAGACGGAAGCAATTTGAAATGGGAGAACTTCAAAATTAAACCTCTATGATTTTTTTCAAATGTGCGTTTCTGAATCACAGGTCCCGTTGCACTCGTAAGCCCGAGCAAGGGCATTCTTTACAGTTTACAGTGCATGATATTGGACAGATCTGCAGCAAACCACACGTTCAACAACAGACAGAATGTGTGTGTGTGTGTGTGTCTGATCTAACAGGCTAGGGTCCCACTGCTTTTAAAGGCAGACTCTCTACTGTTGTGGTCGTTTGCTTTCGTGATTCCTCTGTGCCTTGTGTGTTCTTTCCAGGCTGCGAATGCCTTTCGTAATCGTCTTTCACTCCCTTCTCCATTCCTGACATCAGTGAGTGACTCCCGGTTTGGGTTAGTACTTGCTTGATGAGGCATTGGGATAGGGCTGGTTTCTGTCTTTCAGACGCAGCAGTGTTTAGAAAACTATGGTGCTGCCGTCCTGTTCCACCACTGATCTGAGATCTGAGGGGATCTCTCGACATGTGCTCTACTCTATACTCAGCCTGGTCAATTTCACATTGGACCTCATGGGTTTGAATATCAGCCTAGTCACGAAGCATTGGAAACTGTGATGAAATGAGATTTCATTAAAGACTTACGTTCTCCGCGTTTGAATTTATTTGAATGATTGTTAGAGTGACTACTCGTTTGTGAATCTATAGTGCTTATTCTATTGCTACGGTGTCCATATTAGGACAGCCTCAGAGTCACAAGGAGTTAGTGTCTGCACTTATCTCCCAGTGGAATGACGTGTAATTGGATTGCTGCTTGATTTCATTGTGTAAAATTATAATAGAAACATTTCTAATTCAGCCCCTCCTGGGTATTATTCAGATGAAACGTTATCAGTGACCAGACCTAAGGTGTGAGAGTGTTCAGAGCGGTGAGCGTGGAATCAGGCCTGACCGTGGTTAATGTGACTGAGCACTGGGATCCAGAACTCCTGGAGTAACTCCCTAATCAGAACCAGTGTTGGGGAGTCAGATGACAAGCATTTTCCACACCAAGAGGGGATCCGAGGCTACAACTGCTGCTAGATGGATCAGCAATAATCTATTGATTAAAGCAACACAAAGTCATAATGGAGGCAAAATATGGTAGCTTTGAGCAGGCTTCAGGAGTATTTAATTTCAGCTTTTCCTGTGTTTGCCTATTATGTTTTCTATTTACATTTGGCCCTGGTTTTAAGAAATCAGAAAAGCTCAGGGAATGGATTTGTTTTTGTCTCTCCTGTTTTTCTTTAAGATGTACCAACGTCATTGTTCTTTTACTTAAAGGGATACTTCGGGATTTTGACAATTAAGCATTTTATCTACTTCCCCAGAGTCAGATGAACTCATGGATACCATTTTTATGTCTCTGCTTCCAGTATGAAGGAAGTTGGAGGCAATTTTGCTAACTAGCGTTAGCGCAATGACTGGAGGTCTATGGTATCTACTAGCATGCTAGAAGTTACCATAGACGACCAGTCATTGCGCTAACGCTGTTAGCAACTTCCATCAAAATGCATGCAGACATAAAAATAGTATCCATGAGTTGATCTGACTCTGGGGAAGTAGATAAAGGGCTTCATTGCCCAAATCCTGAAGTACCCCTTTAATTACTAGTACTTGGCAATGCAGCCTGGTATCATAGACTAGATGTAACCTAGTAAATGTAATTCCGTGGGACTCAAATTCATAAGATATGTTATGTTTGGTATGGTTACATAAGACAGATGGTTACTTAAGGCAAAAGCTAAAGTAGGGTGGTTGGTCAGGGAGGATGGGGGGATATAACGCGAACGCCTAGCAACCCAACGGTTGGGAGTCCGAATCTCATCATTTTAGCTACTAAGTAGCATGTTAGCTAACCCTTCCCCTAACCATTTAGATAATTCTTTCCCTAACCGTAACCCTTTTAACCCTTCCCCTAACCCTAACCCTTTAACCTAACTCCTAAACGTAACCCTAACCCCTAGCCTATCTATCCAAAGTTAGCCAGCTAGCTACAGTAGCCACCTAGTTAAAATTCGTAACCTATTGTACGTTTAGAAACATTTGTAATATATAATACGAATTGTAATTCGTAACATACCATACGAAATGGATGATGGACATCTACCAATTAATACATACCATACGAAACATAACATAACATACTAAATGGAGTGTCTCAGAATTACATACAGAATAATATGAAATGCTCTGAGACCAGGTTGGGCAATGAGGATGGGAGCCAATACATCTGTGAACCGTCAACAGAATATGGCAGCAAATGCACTCTTTTACCCTAAAGTTTACTGGATATTCCTCCATTACAGAAATACACGTTGGTTTGTCAGAGGCTGGGAGGCAAAGCTTTGCGAGAAATCAAAGCATTCTAGGAAATCTGATTGCAACTCTTCCCCTTTATTTGCACCATAAGTAATGACCAATACATTCTTTCTTTTTTTCTCTCTCAAACTGCCTTCAATCTAATTCAGAAAAATAACTTATTGACAAAGGCCATGGCAATCAGTTCATCACACGGAATCGATTCCAGAATGTTCCGTGTGTTTGAGGCATTAGTGAACTATGAGGATGATAAATGTTATGAACATGTTCATTAGTCCATTATTTACCACCCAAGTGCATTGTCTAAGGGAAAGTCTGGGAAAGCTTTAAGAGTATAGGGCCATGTCGTGGGCTCATTTGAGACAGCTACAATCTCAGCCCTTCTAACCACCAAGCTAATGATTACTCCCCTTAACGAGGTCTGTTTGGTTATGAGCGCAGCATGACAAGCCTAACTGCTGGAAAATAAAAAAGAAAGGAATAAAAAGAGAGGAATCGAGAGAAAGCAACTGGAGATCACCAAGGAGGATCAACGTTTTAAGCCCCGTTGAATTATTTCCACTTGGAAAATACATGCCTTTAAAATATGAATCATACTTCATAACATCGCATTATTAAATCAACTAGTCGCTCTCTGGTACATGAGCAAGAATTGAGTCCCTTTGAAGTCACTGCAGCTTTGAGTGGACACAACTGTCGCTGGCTGTTGCCAACTTGAGCAATCGGGGGAGAAGGGCCTGGTCAGGGAGGTGACCAAGAACCCAATGGTCAACCTGGCCCGATGGTCACTCGGGGTTCCAGAGTTCCTCTGTGGAGATGGGAGTACCTTCCAGGAGGACAACCATCTCTGCAGCACTCCACCAATCAGGCCTTTATGGTAGAATGGCCAGACGAAAGCCACTCCTCAATAAAAGGCACGACAGCCCGCTTGGAGTTTGCCAAAAGGCTCCTAAAGGACTCCCAGACCATGAGAAACAAGATTCTCTGGTCTGATGAAACCAATATTTAACCCTTTGGCCTGAATGCCAAGCGTCACTTCTGGAGGAAACCTGGCACCATTCCTACGGTGAAGCATGGTGGGGGCAGCATCATGCTGTGGGGATGTTTTTCAGCGACAGGGACTGGGAGACTAGACCGAGTGAAAGATGAATGGAGCAAAGTACAGAGAGATCCTTGATGAAAACCTGCTCCAGAGGGCTCAGGACCTCAGACTGGGGCGAAGGTTCACATTCCAACAGCACAACAACCCTAAACACACAACCAAGACAACGCAGCAGTGGTTTCGGGACAAGTCTCTGAATTTCCTTGAATGGCAAAGCAAGAGCCCGGACTTGAACCCGATCTAACATCTCTGGAGAGACCTGAAAACAGCTGTGCAGCGATGCTCACCATCCAACCTGACAGAGCTTGAGAGGATCTGCAGAGAAGAATGGGAGAAACTCCCCAAATACAGGTGTGCCAAGCTTGTAGCGTCATACCCAAGAAGACTTGCGACTGTAATCGCTGCCAAAGGTGCTTCAACAAAGTATTGAGTAAAGGGTCTGAATACTTAAGTAAATGTGATATTTCAGCTTTTATTTGTAATAAATTTGCAAAAATTCTAAAAACCTGTTTATTCTTTGTCATTATGGGGTATTGTCTGTAGATTGAGGAGGAAAAAAACGATTTAATCCATTTTAGAATAAGGCTGTAACGTAACAACATGTGGAAAAAGTGAAGGGGTCTGAATACTTTCTGAATGCACTGTATAAATGGTTTCAAATTGAAATATAGGCCTATCCGATGACAGAAAGAGGAAACCGAGGCATAAATAATGTCAGTTCACTCAAGGAACCGCAGCTCACTCAAATTACTCTGGATGGGCTTGACAGACATGGCGGGTACCTCTCCTGACCCTAGCTCAACCACTAAACTTTTCTGTCATTGGCAGAGTCTCTGTCTGTTCAGTGCTCCCCTCTTCCCTTCTTTCCACTGCTGGCGCTCCAGGATCCATAAACCCCTCTCACTAATGAGGCCCTATCTGGCCCATTGTTACGAACACATGCACTCAAGACACACACGCACACTCAACAGGTAGTCCCTGTATATAGCCATGTTATTTTCTACTCCCTGTATACAGCCATGTTATTTTTACTCTTAATTGCTATTCACTGTGTATTTATTCCTCGTGTCACTATTTCTATTCGGAAGGGTCCATAAGTAAGCATTTCAATGTTAGTCTACACCTGTTGTTTACAAAGCATGTGACGAATAACATTTGATTTGATTCACTTGCTGAGAGAGAGGGAATCTGAAACGAGGGGGGGATTTTCATTTCTCCATGTCTCTAGCACCAAGTCGTCTAGTCAGACCCAATAACATGTCCTCCAGGGCCGAGGTGGTTTTCCATTGGCTCTCAGTCTCACCATGTCTTCCAGAGGTTTAATATGGATGGGGAAAACAGTTGGTTGGGGTGCAACACCACACACAAAGAGGCCTACAGTATCTCTGAGGCATAGAGGAGTGCTGAGACATGTGGAATAGAAAGGCACCTGACTTGGAGTAGAAGTAAGTATTATAAAACAGGCCGTTTGGATTCTGGATGTTGATTGGCTGAAACGGCATAAATGTAATGATTGCATTGTAATCGATGCTTGTCAAATGCCTGCTCTAAACATGTGTGCCAATAAATACGTATACACACTAGGTATAGTGCCCACCTGTGTTGTGGGATACAATGAAAAAAGTCCCTACACATGTATCTGAGACCTGGTGCTCTCACAACAAGGGTAGGTCCATTTTTGGGACATTTCATATTAACTAGGAAATGAACCCAAATGAGCTTGACAAATGCAGCACTAGACTAACACCACAGAACACTTTGATAATGGAATATATTTCCCTAATATTAGACATGGGGTAGCCTCACTTTCCATTTATCATTCCATTTGATCATTTTATCACGGCCTTTCATCTAGAAAATCTCCCTGACAAAAGTCCATCATTTGTACATATTAGTGGGAAAAGTGTCACAAGTCATACAGCATATGCCATATGTAATCCAAGAGCAGAACACACAGTTATACGCATATAAAAGTTACTCCTCTACATCAATCATCCAGATCTCCTATTTTAGTACCTGATACATGCCCTTTCTACGTGGATGTGTTCACATAAAAGTTCATCGACAAATTAACTTAGAATAGGTATCAAAAGTTAGTGACATACGGGATAAACACAAATGCTCTCTCGCACGCACACACAAGCCTTGTTATTCCAAACTGAAACCACACGTTTCCAGAATGGAACTACAAATCATTACGGAGTCTATTTTTGCATACTGTTTAAGAGGAGGATTTTGACAGGAGTAAAACTATATGTCTTTGAAAGAGGAGAAAACATCAGCAGACCACACAATAAGCAATCCTTTGCGTACTAGCTAACTTTACTTTTAAAATGCCACAGATGGGATCAACCTTTCCATCATGGAAGTAGAGCTGTGTATAGCAGGCCACCGCCACACATGAAGGGACTCTTTGAAGCTTTGGGTTTTTAGCAATTAGGAGTTTTAACAGTGACAATTTGCACGCCTCTGTCATTTTGAGATCTCAAGCCCTGAGGACTAGCTACCGAGGGCTCCCACTTCTGTTCCCTTCATGGATTGCCAGTGGAGCTGGAGTCCTCAGTAAAAACAGCTCATGGAAAAGCTTTCAGTAGCGCCGGGCCAAGTGCACTGCAAAGAGCTGTTAGAATCACACTACCCAGCGGAGAAATCGGCCAAACGGCCTATTGAGACATACCGTACAACAAATGTTTGGGACGTACTGTAATTTTTTTCCTATACTTGTACCGTTAGCCACGAGGGTAGTGTCAGTTCCTGTGGGCAGTGTCAAACTCTTCCATCTTTGCTAAAAAAAACGCTGAAATTTAGCTTCTTGTTTATTATCGTCTAAAATAGTAGGCTGAAATAAGAAAAAGTAGTATAAGAAGCTCTCCCCAAATGACCTATGAGGTGAGTCCCATTGGTTTAAAAGGACTGTGTTTCAGCCTTCTGCCAGCATGTACTTTTCTGGGTATTGAGGACCTACGGCCCCCTCCACTCTCATTCTAGGGGGAGGCGGTCGCTAGGGGCTAAACAGACAGAGGGGGATAGCAGGTCTGGTTAATGTCCGGTTCAGACTTGATATGAGCCCAAACCTAACACCCAAGATTTGGGGTAACTACATCCAAAGTACGACCTACAAGGCTACTGCTTGGGCCATGCGAAGTTAGGAGTACCCAACTCAACAGTTAAAGCATTGACTTTGGATTAGTGATTCAGGCCAAAGGGTCTGGAGGCGTTGAACTTGGCAAAGTGCCTGAATGTCTGTATTTGGGATGACCTTGTCCCTCCCATTCTGCCGCACTTCATTTGAAAAGGACACGTATTGTATGAGAATGCTTAAGTGTGCCGATGTTTATCCTCCTCCATTTGTGTGGAACTTTTGTGAGTCTCCTCAGACTTTCCAGCCAAGGAAAACCGCACTTGTATTGATACATAGCTGCTTCTTAGACCCCATTGACACAACAATTGTTGTTGCACAAACCGCTCACAGTACAGTGAGAAACCCCTTTCAAAGTGAGTTTCCAAAATATCCTGACAACTACAGCATGTATAGACTTCCCTTTGACTAACCAAACAACAAACCCAGTCAAAATGGGACACAGAGCATTTCAGCAAAGAAAATAAAGGAAGTTTGTGTTTCCATCGGGTCTTTTCAGAATGAATGCTGTGTTATTTCAACAAGCTCTATTGAGTGATGACTTGAATTTGGCCCACCGGCAGACATACCTCTAACGGTAACCAGGACAATGACTCTTCAGTCATAGAGGCATGAAGACATGGGGAGGATGTATGCACTGGGACATACCAAACTCCACTCACTCACACACACTCATCATAGTAGAAAGTCCCCACATTACAGATAAACATGACACGGTCTGTATCGTAGGACATCTCAGGTCAAAGACAGGTACTGGTATTTTGCTCACTGACACCCCCAGACATCCCAGACATGACACACCCTGGACTTAAACCCAGTACATCCTGGTCACGGCTTAGTGTCCTCACTTCCACTCCAAACACGGAGGTAGAATGTAATCGCAGACATATCTCCCATAAGCCAGGCATACAAACACCGGTGCAACAATGTGTTTCTACACTTCTGTCAAAACAACCACATCTCACAGACTAAACAACGAGGGGATATGCAGGCCGTGCGGCCTACCAGACGATGAGCGTGAGACTGAGTGGGCAAGCAATGGGCCGTGCAATTGATATCAAAACACTTCACAAAAAATACCAATAGGTGTTTGAGACAGACGCATTACTGATCTAAATCAAATCTAAACATTTGGAATTGGATTCGATTATCATCACCTTCAAAGATATCTGAAGGTAATGATGTTCTAACATTGTAATCACACTCAAGGTTTACTGTGAGGATTTTCCACAGCCCAAAACACACAATACCATATCACAGTGAGGCCTTCCCCCCCCAATGTAGACACAGGCACACATCTGAAGGGTTAACACTACTCAAAGTAGCCTTAAAAAGAGCCTGTAAAGCAAAAGCGTAATCCTTCCAGTGCTATGTCTCTTATAACATTATAAACTACAAATACCTAGGTGTTTGGCTAGGCTGTAAACTCTCCTTCCAGACTCACATTAAGCATCTCCAATCCAAAGTTAAATCTAGAATCGGCTTCCTATTTCGCAACAAAGCTTCCTTCACTCATGCTGCCAAACGTTCGCTCATAAAACAGACTATCCTACCAATCCTTGACTTCGGCGATGTTATTTACAAATTAGCCTCCAACACTCTACTCAGCAAATTGGATGCAGTCTATCACAGTGCCATCCATTTTGTCACCAAAGCCCCATATACTACCCACCACTGTGACCTGTATGCTCTCGTTGGCTGGTCCTCGCTACATACTCGTCGCCAAACCCACTGGCTCCAGGTCATCTATAAGTCTTTGCTAGGTATAGCTCCGCCTTATCTCAGCTCACTGGTCATCCCCAAAGCCAACACCTCCTTTGGCCGTCGTTCCTTCCAGTTCTCTGCTGCCAATAACTGGAACGAATTGCAAAAATCACTGAAGTTGGAGACTTATATCTCCCTCACTAACTTTAAGCGTCAGCTGTCAGGGCAGCTTACCGATCAGTGCAGCTGTACACAGCCCATCTGTAAATAGCCCATCCAACCAACTACCTACCTCATCCCCATATTTGTTTTTGTTTTTCTCCTCTTTTGCACACCAGTATTTCTACTGGCACATCATCATCTGCACATATACTACTCCAGTGTAAATTGCTAAATTGTAATTACTTCGCCACTATTGGCCTATTTTTTGCCTTAACTCCTTACTTTATTTGCACACACTGTATACAGATTTTTCTATGATGTTATTGACTGTACGTTTGTTTGTCCCATGTGTAACTCTGTGTTGTTGTTTTTGTCACACTGCTTTGCTTTATCTTGGCCAGGTCGCAGTTGTAAATGAGAACTTGGCCTACCTGGTTAAATAAAGGTGAAATAAAAACAAAGACGTGTTAACTCTACCCGCCAATACTGTGAGTGGTCAATACTGTGAGTGGTCAATACTGTGGGTGGTCAATACTGTGGGTGGTCAATACTGTGGGTGGTCAATACTGTGGGTGGTCACAGTACACAAAGCGGTAAAATAAATTCACATATGAATACACTTTGGAGTTCTTTGCCTGAGTATATGTTTACAAAATAATTAAGAGAGACCTGGAATGTATTAATCCACTATAAGAACATATCCTTTTGTCTGTAATAGTTCCCGTAGTTGGAATGCCGTTTCCCCGATTGCGACGTGTAGAGTCTAAGTCAAGTCTTATCACAGAGTGAGAGAACCCATTGCTGGTCTTTTTAATCGACCAAATCAAAGCTGAGTAAACAGTGCTTTTGGTATGTCTAAGTCCTCCCTAGCCAAACTCCTGCGGTTGAGTTTCACACATACCGACACACATCTGGTGCACTCTGGGCACAAAAGATCAAGCTTGATATCCTGCAAGTCGCCTGGGTCCACATCTTCCCAAGGCCCTATGGGCCCTGGTTCAAAAGTAGTGCACTATATAGAGGAAAGGGTACTATTTGAGACTCAACCAGGGGGTTTCTTATCTCGGTTTCCACAGGGCTCCACCATAACAGTAACAGTCATCATTATCAGAAAACAAAGAGAACTAATTAGGCTTATGACAGGGGAAAATACGGTGTGAATGAGCGGCTGCATATTGGAACATAAATCTGATGCTAACCATTAGAAGATCTACAGAAGACTGGCCAAATCTGTCAGCGCTGTCGGATATGTTATTGGAGTGACGCAAAACAGCTTTCACATTGGGGTTGAGTTTTTCCAAGCACTTGATTCACTTTATCTATGGTTCGTTCAGCCGTGCACTTTTCCTATGCAGTGCCTCAAATTATACAGTACACTTTTCCAAACCCTGGTACATGACAGATTTCAAATCAACAGAGCAAACTAATCACATGTATTTGAATTACTGTTTTAATTACAGTTTTCCTTATTCCTTGCATTCTCACCGTGTCAGTGTGGGTCCTTTTCTAACAAAGGTAAAATAGTGCTTACATTTGTTCTGTTTCACTGCATGTACAAGTAGGTAACCAGTACAAGTGTGAGGTTTGAAATTGAAATGTGTTTTTTGCATATCCCAACTCCTCCTGAGACACCCTCCTAGAGTGGGGTCACGGCCAGGGTTCAGCCACAATTTGGGTATGAAGCAATTAAGTGCCTTGCTCAAGGGCAGATCAACAGATTTTTCACCTTATCAGATCAGCTACCTGCCACCCCATATGGAAGTACTCTTGAAGGGTGCGCTACTCAAGGTCTATAACCCATCTTAGTTAACACAAATACACGTGGCATCTTAGCCCAGGAGAACTGTTGAGCTGTGGTTGAGAGTGATTGGGAGCGTGCCCGAGACCGCAGTGGCGGTGGTCGTCCCTGCTCTCCCATGATCCCCTGTGACCTCGTCGAGGGTGTACGTCCAGGTAAGACTATTTGAAGGGTGTACAGTTTCGCCTGCCTGCCATGCGGACGGTGGACCTAAACAGGGAAGAGAATAGAACTATAAAGCCTTCCCTTTTTCTTACTCTCGTTTTTCTTTCTTTTTTTCTTATTTTCCAGAGGCTAATCTCTTCTCAGGTTTAAGGTATTCCTGGTCTGGGATCTTTGAGGAGAAGGAAACGCGGGGCGGGTAAACATCAGGGCTCTCACTGCAGGGATTAGAGCGCCCATATATCACTGTGACAACCCTCTTTTCATGCGGTGACAGGTTGCCAGGACCCTGGACTGGGGGGGATCCGGTGACACTTCCTATCGCCGCGGCAGCCATTGATAGGGGATACGATCATAGTTTTCACACCGTAAGATCGGTTTACTGCACTAGAGCGTCTCCCAACTCTCACCACCGACAACTTCAGCTTAAATGGTCTGAGTGTTCAGTTTTCACACATCATGGCACACATGTCAGGTGTGCATCTTTGGTCAGGTTGAATAACACCATCGCAACAGGTCTGTGGAGGGGCTTTGATCACAGATTTTTCCACAAAGGCGGCAGTTCATTGTCCATGACTCCATTTGTTCAGCTTGGGAGAAATCTTTACCTTAGGTAAACAGGAATGTTCTGCCACGCTGCGTTCCAGCTGTGGGTGTTGCCTTGAATAACATGAAACCACAGTCATGGCTCCTTTCAGTAGATCAACTTTGGGTCCAAAAATACATTTTCTGAAGGCCAATGAGTTGGGGATGAAGAAATTCATAATTTTTTAAAACTTAAAATGGCATGCATTTATTCATCTTTAAAGCTAAAATACTACTGAAGTTGCCATTAATATGTGCAAAAGTGTACTTATGTGGCAATCCATTCTACTGTAGATAAATATAACTCAAACCGCAGACATTCAGTTCACCATTATCCTGTACAGACTTCAGGGTGTGTCTTGTATTCCCCCCGTATGATACATAACAGAAGCATTTCAATTATCTCCATTATTGTTCTTCTCTATCCCTACTTACTGTGGTTGACAACAACCATTCATTTAACACCAAAAGTTAAAACATTTAAGGAGGAACAAGAGCTGTATGTTGTTAAGCAGGTAATTTTGGGGTCACATTAACTCATGCACAGACTAGGGGGCGATATGGGCGATATGGCCAAAATATCATATCATGGTATTTTTCACATTTTTGACGGTATTTGACGTTTTTGATTAATAAAAGTTCTACATTTGCTTTAAGAGTAGTGCGTGATCCTAGGGTGGCAACACATATATTCTACATTATTTCAAAGGGTCTTTCTCCAGTCTAATTGTTTTATACTGTTCAATTCAACTTCAACCTAAAATAATTTCCTGCATTTCCATCAATGTCTGCCTATCCTGCACTCATTTGAGATCATTTCCACACTGCCACGATATGGGCAAAAATACTAGGCCTTATTTATAACCAAATGTTGCAATTGCGATTTAGATCAAAACACTTGGGTGAACTTTTGGAATCATGGAAATAGAATGTTTATTCTAATTCTATAGTTAGAATATAAATAATAGTGGGCACTTTGAATACAGTGTTGTTTGACATGACAACAAATGAAAATACCACGGAGGAGTTATTGTGACAGGGTAGGAACCAAAGTGATGTTCAGTGTTTCCTATGGGACCCTATAATATGTAGCCAACATATTCATGCTTAGCCTATTCCTCTTTGATTTAGAAAATACTGTTGCACAAACAACATGCTGATTTAGGCCTCCACCAGCACTGGTATCAGACTGTATTAGCTAGCTACGTTTGCTCTGACTCAGTACTTTTATTAGCTAACTTAGTTAGCTAGCCACCTAACTAGCGATTAGCATTAGTGGCTAACACGATTTAGCTTAACTTGCTAAGAAAATACAAACTAGCTGTTTGCAGATGTAAGAAACACAAACTAATATTGTAATTATATTTATATTAAGATCAAAGTGGAAACAACATCGTTGTCATCAACATTGTTGCATGTGCTGCATTGACCATGCAGGCTGAACGAAAGTGTCTCGTGGTCAAGCAACAACAAATGCGCTCGTTGAGTGACGGGCTAGGACTAGGTCTGTGTGGAAAGCGGCATGGAGAGAGAGCGGAGGGATGACTCAAGTAAACTATACAAATGGACGTTACACACGGCGTATCACATTTAACAAACCAAACATTCAAATACCGTTATAGAAGGTAAAGTAAAAACCCAAACCAGTGTGCAAAAGAATACGGTATACCACCCAGCCCTAACATAGACTACATTATATTTCTCCTTCCCCTCTCTAAGGACCAAGTCGATACTGAGCAAAAACAGAGAATACAACCAACCAGTAATAATCCTGAAACAACAAGAACATTTAGTTTGGGGGGGAGACTATGGAGAAATGCAAGGGGTCAAGAATAGATCCCTGCGGGACCCCGCATGTAATATCAAAGACATAGTCTCCTAATACAACAAAACATTGTCTCCCAGTAAGATATTAGTTAAACCACTCCATTACTGGTCCTGATAAATATACTACATTGCATTCAGGTTGCAGAGTATACAATAGTGCAATACTGAAAATGTACTCCACTATCACCAGACACCAACAGGTAATTTTGCTTGCAACTTCCTCTTGCTGCATTAGGGGATCTACACTACCAGATTCATCCTTTACCTTGATGACAGCTTTGCACACTCTTGGCATTCTCTCAACCAGCTTCATGAGGTAGTCACCTGGAATGCATTTCAATTAACAGGTGTGCCTTCTTAAAAGTTCATTTGTGTAATTTCTTGATGCATTTGAGACCAAGTCCATATTTGCAAGAACAGCTCAAATAAGCAAAGAGAAACGGTAGTCCATCATTACTTTAAGACATGAAGGTCAGTCAATATGGAAAATTTCAGGAACTTAGAAAGTTTCTTCAAGTGCAGTCGCAAAAACCATCAAGCGCTATGATGAAACTGGCTCTCATGAGGACCGCCACAGGAAAGGAAGACCCAGAGTTACTTCTGCTGCAGAGAATAAATTCATTAGAGTTAACTGCACCTCAGAAATTGCAGCCCAAATAAATGCTTCACAGAGTTCAAGTAACATACACATTTCAACATCAACTGTTCAGAGCAGACTGTGTGAATCAGGCCTTCGTGGTCGAATTGCTGCAAAGAAACCACTACTAAAGGACATCAATAAGAAGAAGAGACTTGCTTGGCCCAAGAAACACGAGCAATGGACATTAGACTGGTGGAAATTTGTCCTTTGGTCTGGAGTCCAAATTTGAGATTTTTGGTTCGATGTGGGTGAACGGATGATCTTCGCACGTGTATTTTCCACCGTAAAGCATGGAGAAGGTGGTGTTATGGTGCTTTGCTGGGGACACTGTCTGTGATTTATTTAGAATTCAAAGGCACACTTAACCAGCATGGCTACCACAGCATTCTGCAGTGATACGCCATCCCATCTGGTTTGGGCTTAGTGGGACTATCATTTGTTTTTCAACAGGACAATGACCCAACACACCTCCAGGCTGTGTAAGGGCTATTTTACCAAGAAGGAGAGTGATGGAGTGCTGCATCAGATGACCCGACCTCAACCAAATTGAGATGGTTTGGGATGAGTCAGACCGCAGAGTGAAGGAAAAGCAGCCAACAAGTGCTCAGCATGTGGGAACTCCTTCAAGACTGTTGGAAAAGCATTCCTGATGAAACTGGTTGAGAGAATGCCAAGAGTGTGCAAAGCTAAGGGTGGCTATTTGAAGAATCTCAAATATAAAAAATAATTTGATTTGTTTAACACTTTTTTGGGTTACTACATGATTCCATATGTGTTATTTCATAGTTTTGATGTCTTCACTATTATTCTACAATGTAGAAAATAGTAAAAATAAAGAAAAACCCTTGAATGAGTAGGAGTTCTAAAACTTTTGACCGGTAGTGTATATCAATAGTAAAATAATGTGTTTCATTCCAGTCAGTGAAGGTTTAAAATAACAAATCTCCTCACATTCGATTAGATTCTTGGGTGACATTTTGCCCCAGGTTCTCCACAGTGGAATTATTGCAGCAATCCCATAGAATGGCCAATTGTCTTAGCATACGAGGAAATGAAACAAGACCAAATCTATACTTACAGATGTCAAAGGGGAAATCAGGCGAGTCTCCAACAATAAGAACAACTGTTTTCAATATGATATTTGAGACTGTATTTACCAGAGAGTAGGTTTACTGATCCTTATCGAGTTCTTACAACAAGAATCCCTCTACATGACTAACTAAAGAATTCCATCTCTAAACAGGGGAATTCGAGAACACCAAAAACAATATTGCTATTTAACATTTCGTTTGGAGAGACAAACACACAACAAAACAATCACTGACTTTCAATTTTTGTTATAATTACAGTGTCAATGTGTGTCAGTGAGTGCTTGGCTAACATAGTCATAGATCGATACATTTCAATTTGTTTTCACACAATGGTAACCTAAGGTTTGCTCTTTGCACTATGTACAGTATAGGAACTCTACATGCAATCTTGGTTAGGTTTCCCAGTCACGGAGTTACAATGACTGATTGAACAGGGCCTTAAGTACCTTTGGGATATTGTATTAAATTACAATTCATTAAATACTGTCCAGCCATTTGGGTGATATGAAAATGAAATAACACAGACGCAATGAGTTTAAGTTGTGGATGTGCATTAACATAGATATATTTGTACATATCTGGAGGCCAGGAGGACTGAAATAGGGAGTTTTGACAAGTATGAATAAGCCCATCTGGGAAGAATTATCCTCATTATAACAGAAAACCTATCACAGTGATTTATGCAAGGTCTTAGTCGGCTATTCCACTATCTGATAAGGATAAGCATTTTCTCATAAAACTGGAACAGGAATTACTAATTAAGAGCATCACTCTCCATAGGTCAGTGGAAGACTCTGGCATGCTGGGAATTGCGGACCAAAGACCCAACATCCGATAGCACAATCAAACTCACATGTGAAGTAGGTGCATCACACGCTTCCCCGTAAAGAATACAGAGCACCTTGTTTTAATTAGATGACACGTTGACATTAAAGACTGACGGCCGCATGTTGTTGACACTCCAAAAAATGGAAAGCCATCTTCACTCCACTACTCAGGTTGAATTCCTCCTAGCTAATGCTGACAAGACTAAAATCAAAAGAGATGGTTGAAACCTCTCTCGATCTTCCCCGAACAGTGCGGTATTGCCATTGGTTTGTGATGTGTTATTGCTGCCAAGAAATTGAAGCTGTCATTTGTCCAAATAGCTCAATCTATCACAAACACAAAGCTCACTGGCATGTATATCAATTGTTGCACAAACAACATTACAACCATTATATATATTTTGGGGGGGGGCTTTCTATTGTGAGAACATCTGGCTTTTCTATATCCTTTCCAGCTACTGCGACCTACTGTTGTGGGTGAGCGCAACATAGCCACTAGCCAGCAGTAATCCAATCGCTTCAGTAACACATATCCCGCCATCTCTAATCCAGTGTTAGGAGGGTTTCACATTCATATAATCATGTAAATGCCGACAGAAACACATTTCACATCAACCACATCAACCCTGACAACTGCAGTGAACTTTTGACAGGCCAATGGGGAACCTCAAACACCATCCAGAGCAGAGCCTTCCCATGAGACACAGCTGAGGTATGTATGCGGTAGGGCAAACACTTGAACCAATGTGTGTGTAAGTGTAACATGGCTTTTTCACACTTGGAGGACATCTTTATCCTCTGCATGTTTCTTTTATTAAAAACAAAACGCAACATCCGTGTCTGGATGGAAAGGTTAAAAGGTTATATTCCACCCACCAATCACCCACACATGTAAGCACACGCACACGTCCAACATCTAACACAGACAGCACAATTAGCCTCAAGACCAAATGCATGAGGAAACAAGACTCTGGAACAAGGACTTACACAGTTCTCATTGTGTTTTGTTTGGTTTTTTGAAAAGTGCATTCCAGGGGGACTCTAAATCCAGGAGAACGTAAGACCAGACATATATAAAAACAACACACAAAAAAACACGGGGGCATACCTTTGAGTGATAAAGCTGGATGCCATAGACTAAAATATTTCCGAGCTTGGCTCCTGTGGCGAGCTCCATCATGGCCGCCGGCTCTCCTCCCATCGGCTCGCTGGCGGACGAATCGTCCTCCGACACGTTCAAATACACCTATCAAAAGAAGCCCCGCCACACCCAGTCAGACATGCATCTCCTGCCAATAATGACAATCTCTTACAGAGACTTAGAGAATGATTAAACCTTGGATCAATTAAAGCACATTGTTCAAACACTTGGAATTAAGACGTGCTGCGACTGAACAAGCATGTTTATTTAAAGGTCCTCGTTTGGGAGGGATGTTGGAGGAGTGTGTTGTGGTGTTCGGGGTAAACACACGTTGGATAGGACTCTGGAGGTAGTAATCCCTCTGGTTCAGGTGGAAAGGCCTCATGGTGTTTATTTAGATAGATGGGCCCACATTAAGACAGCATAAACCAGCTCTGATGAGTCACTTAATGTGTCATGCATGGGATGGGAAAGCATGCTGGTGCTAAACGTCTATTTCTAATTGGGCTGTTGACTGACGCTCGACAGGGTGAATTCACTCCAATTATGTCTTCTTATACAGGATTTGTGTTGTAAGCTCAGTGTCAAATGTGTTAATTAATCTGTTATAAACCTATTATACATCATTATATGACTATGAGTCAAGTATTTCTTGAATAAGTCAAGTAAGTCACTTGTCGTCTATCAACATCTGTTTCAATTCAAATAAGTGATATTATTGATTTGTTTTGCTGCAGTAGAAGGTGCCAGTTTGGCTTAAGTCTAGACGGGATCATTACCAGGCACATACTGAATCGATTGCCACGCACTCTGTCTGTGAAACTCTACTATCACCCACTCTGATTGCAAGGTCATTGTTTAATGCTACAGACTAAGCCAGGGTTTCCCAAACTCGGTCCTCTGGACCCCAAGAGGTGCACGTTTTGTTTTATTGCCCTAGCACTACACAGCTGATTCAAATAATCAACTAATCATCCACTTTTGATCATTTGAATCAGCTGTTTAGTGTTAGGGTAAAAACCAAAAGGTGCGCCCCTTGGGTCCTCGAGAACCGAGTTTGGGGAACGCTGTCATCAAGAAAGAACAACGTGTCCCATCTAACGCCACCCAGATATCCCTCTCCCTCACTGTTGATTTTGCATCCTCGCTTAAGACGGGGAAATTCTGAGATCGCTATGTGAGGCAACTCTTGTTTTGAATTCAGCCTCCCACCTCACTAACTCTGTTTGGATATAAGCCTTCCCATGATGCTGATGTTCAATGTAGGACATCCTTAAGCTGCCATGAAATCGACTTAGGCTGGGAGTAAATGTATTTTTAATAAGGTGCTGGATCTAGGGAGTCCTAGGGTTCTCTACTTGTGAAAAGGGCATCTGGTCCACAGTAAGAGCTGTGGGGAAAACTCAGACACAGATGCATTTACTCTGGTGTGGTGGAGAGCGTTGCTCCCACCCTAATGCAGCCTGGAACCTAGCTCCACACCGCTGGAGAGGAGCTGTTTTTTGTTTGTTTGTTTGTTTGTTTGTTTGTTTGTTTGTTTGTTTGTTTGTTTGTTTGTTTGTTTGTTTGTTTGTTTGTTTGTTTGTTTGTTTGTTTGTTTGTTTGTTTGTTTGTTTGTTTGTTTGTTTGTTTGTTTGTTTGTTTGTTTGTTTGTTTGTGTGTGTGTGTGTGTGTGTGTGTGTGTGTGTGTGTGTGTGTGTGTGTGTGTGTGTACTTGCGTGCACAGAGGTTCACTGAAGACCTAACAAGGCCTTACAACACAAATCAAGGCGGGCGGTTTAATCAAGTTATCCTGTATGGCATTTGCAATGATTAAAACCGAGTTGTTTTGAAGACGTAAAGACTTGCTTAGAGAAAAAACTGAATGCAACTTCCCCAAGCCCACTGCACCTTTTTCCCCTCACTTTGTTTTGGCAGTTGTGCTGTTGCCGGGGTGAAAAGGTAAAATCACAAAAAGTCAATAGGCCCTTCATACTGTCAATATTTATTTGGGGTTCCAATTAGATCAATTCGCGGGGGGTTCTACTTGAGCTGTCATGAGTTAATGTTGCTCTGTGGTTGATATTGACATCTGAACCGAGCCAAACGGTAAGTGAAAGGAGTGAAGTGCTCTCGGGGAGGGGGGGGGGGGGTATAGGGTTTCTAAACAGCAACATCGTTTCGTCGGAGGGACCAGAGGTAGACTGCAAAGTGAACATTTTACAAGCGGAAAAAGGTTGTCTGGCCATGTAGTACATGTACCTTGAGGAAACTAGAGCCTGCCCGGGCCAGACGTGTGCTGTAGAAAACACCCAACACAAGTTCATTCACAGTGTGGGAAACCTGATTGAGCCATGATAAACGTCCACTAAGTCCACTAAGCACAGACAACACCCACATACACAATGTTCTCTGTTAACTCTGCTAACTCACCCTGTTCTGAATGTGTGTGATTGCTACTGGGATACCCAAACATCAGAGGGTTCCATGGCCTTCGCAAGCTTACAGTCCATCCTTAAAGCAACAGGGCCAACTCACGACAAGCAAAGTGAACAGTAAGGGGCAAAGAGCCCCAAGCACAGAGAAGTGAAGAGAGTCTAATTTCCAGTACCAGAACAAGTGTGTTGGTAAGGCAACTGGGAATTCATGAGGCTCTATTCACACATTTATCCCCATGTGAACTCAACTCACCCAAATAATGACCACTGGATGCAGGAGTGCTCAGTCTGCCTCCTCCAACACACTCAGCGGTTTTCCAACTTCAGACAAGCAAGAACTGTTCACCTATGGATCCAAATTAAAAGCAATTTTCAGAAAAGAGTGGAATATTGTTGAGTTGGACATCTGAACAGCAAAAAATGAACATATTGGCAATAACATAAACAATTGTCATAGTGTTTAAACAGGCTTACTTATATTCTGTTTTCCTAAACTCCTGAAGTGTGAACTTACAGAAACTTGAATGAAGTTTCACTCTTTTGACAGAGATTTGGCATCGTCTCCTATCAAGTCTGAGATCACATCCACCTCCTTGAAGAAAGATACAAAGAAACATTTTACAGAAATACTTTATTAAAATGTGAAATAAACCAAATTATGATGTTAGTTAATGCTGTTAAATTATATTGGAATCCAGTCCAATATACTACAGTCCAAGAGGGTTTTCCATGCAGGAATGAATTTCTCCCTGGCACTTAATCAATTCATTTCAACCGGAGAGTCTCAGTCCACACACCTGGTTACCCAATAATAAATTAGTCCCTGATTAAAAAGCAAGGACAAAACCAGCATACATTACGTAAATCCAGGACTAGAGTTGAACACCATTGATCTTAAGCTAAATTCTCTCCATGGCTGGATTGCTCATTAGAACAAATGAAAGAGACAGGGAACCACTGCTGGACTCTCTTTGTCTCTCCGAGCTGGCAGAATGATAAAGGCTACAAAGAAGCCTGGGGACAGAATTGTAGACGAGCCAAGTTAAATTACATTACACTGTAAATCGAATCAAAATTCAGTACAGTCCAAGATAGTAAAAGCATTTTTGTTCACTGTAATTGTAACCACATTTTAGCTGAGTATCTTTCAACGATTTTAGCCCTTGAATACAAATGGAATGAAGCTGTACAACATGCTACAGTCAGTGTGTCCATTTCATGTTCATCTCTTCTGTTTTCCCAGTAATTCTTCCCTGGTCCTGTCTAACATTTCATACACAATAAACACAGAAACAAACATCCACGCTCTGTGTTTGTCACTGGCTGGGACTTGTACAATTTGAACCGTTTAGAATAACAACGACAATTAGAAATATGAAATGGTTACGGGAAACATGTGGAGGGTTATTTGATCCAGAAAGATAAGTTGCTTGTGGGTTCTGAGGGAAAAGCATCAGTCAGAAATGTAGATTTGCGAGATTATATTTTCTGACATGATTTAAACAAGGTTAGTTGGGCATGAAATTCTGGAATGGGATGTTTGTTCAAGAAGTCTGTCTGGGAGAGCCAAGGAGACAGGAGGTCAAGGACCAACTACAGGACACACCAAAGAGTCCGTGACCGAGGCAGAAATCAAGTTCCAGTCTGCCAGAGGAAAAAAGAGAACTGCCCCAAACTATGAGTTTCAATTCAGAAAGTGGTAAGATGTTACCGCATTGTTTCCTAGCAAAGACCATAGAAATACCAAGTCCCAGCTTAAAACAGGCTATAAAATAAAGCGTTACCTATTACTTTTTCAAACTATGAGTTGCTTGTTTGAAATGCTGAGAAACTCAGACAAAGAGAAAGGATAGACATGATTTGAATATAGTGCTCAAAGTGTAGTTCAGTGAGCTTTGTCCCGGCCTTGCCCTAGCTGTTCCTCTATCTGGCTGTGTCCATGACTAAATATCTAGTAGGTCAAGGTTAATATTTTTGAAAAAGGAGGGATATAATTCATGTGTTCCAAGATTGTACTTAATCTTGAGTGAATATGAAATACTATCTTATACCAAGCTCAAGATGTTAAAGATAAGGAGGGGATGGAGGTGTTCTCCCTTCATCAGATCCTCCCTTCCTATCATGACACTAATGTCTATTAGATTGGGCTCCGACACAAATTGACTCAGAGCCTAAATTTAAAAAGAACATGCTGATTTTACAGTTGCAGCTCTACTGTAATGTCAGCATTATGTTTTTGTGGTAAAATTCCAATTCCTTTGTCTCAAGACACTGAAATAAATGTGGCACTAATAGGTTTACTTATTAAATAAAAAATGATGAATGGCTATGAAAGCTGTTTGTTTGTACAAGGTCTGGGAATGTCTGTTGAAGGACAAGTGATCTGGGGTTATTGTGGCAACTAAAAAATAAAAATAAAACTTAAAAAACAACAACTATTTGACCAACATTATGTACAGAACAAGAAATAAAAGTGCTAACAAGAACATTGTTTATAATATATTACATATTAATACAATTTAATGTTTATTTTGTATCTTCCACTATGATTATGGGATCACGTCCATATTCATCCTGCTATGAGAATCATATTCTCCCCACAATAACACAATAACACACACACACACACGCAGC